>NC_056726.1:440433190-440535690 GCF_019279795.1 Protopterus annectens
CTTACAGTCCTCACTACTTTGCAAACTCGAAACCACCTGCAACAAAGTTGCAAAATTTGCTGCTAATTTACCATCTAAACCTCACCACTGCCATGTTCTCATGACTCTTAACTGACTTGAGTTTCCTAACCAAGTACTAACTCCACTCCACATCATCCATTCTATCGTGAAGAAGCCCACCTCCTGCCCTAGGATCTCCTCACTAATTTCCCACTATAGCCCCCTCAGTCCCTCAGAAGCTCAGACTAATGTCTCTTGCAAATTCACAAACCTAAAAAGTCTATTGGACAGAAACCTTATAGCTATTTCCCTGCTCTGTCTTGGAGCAAACTACCCATGCCCCTTAGAAACATTACCCATACCCTTGAATTTAGAGAGCTCTCAAAAAATCCTTACACAACTCCAGGATATGTCTTTGTCATCACCCCACTTGATCCCTATCCTCTCTTCTCCATTTCTTACCTCACTCCTCACTGTCCTTCCTTCCTCTAATTACCCCTTTACTATCTACCTTCTATCAAATGGCAATCACCTACTTTTCTCCTGCTTACTTCAATTGCTTGTCCAGTTAACCAGCTACCCCCATCCTATTGGCTATAAAGCCACTATATTAATATTTACACCAAACTTAGCTGATAAAACAATGTGCAATGAATAATATGTTTGTGCATTGATGATAATGTGAGTACCCTAACCTTGCAATTACCTGTTTATACAATTTCGACTTTGTGTAAGTTTTCTGAGTCATACAACCTCTGACATAGTAGACAACCCTACAGCATGTATGCAAAGCACTGCTTATCATAATTTGGTGTCAATCTTTTGATGTTGTACTCTTAATAACTACTTGATTTGTCATAGTATACTGTTTCCATATAATTTTTTTAATTGTGTTGTGGAGCTTTTTTCCCCTGGCCTCCTCTGAAAAAGGGCAACTGCTCAGTCAGACCATCCTGGTTAACAAATCTCAACTAAATTAAATAAATAAATGTGTTTAGTACATATTTGGAAGTCAGCTGAATTTTGGCCTGCCTGTGGTACTTAGGATGTCATCTCTGAGTTCAATGTCTTGTTCGGTACCATTTATAGAAATCTTTGACAAACTAAAGCTCCTTATGCTGAAATCTATAATAGTCCTGCAGTAGTCATCTTTTGCAGTGTTTTGGCTTAGACAGCTTTTGATAATGGAAGGTAATTCAGATTTAACATTATAGATCTTTTCTAGGCCACCCACCGTTGTGGCTGCCTATCTGTTTGAGACATATTGGCCATCTGTCCATATGTAGGTGGTAGCAGGTCAATATGTATCTTTGTGGTCATCCATCTTTCCATGATGGGTGCTGTAGCTCTACTACCATTTAACTGGGAAAAGCCGAAAGACACAAACACATTGTGGTAATTCTTTCATCTGTGGTTGATATTGCAGTTACCCCATTATCTTTGTTGGGTGTTATAGTCAACCTTTCATTCATGATTAGTTTGATCTGTCTTTCATTTTAAAACACTGGCTTGGTCATTTGTGCCACTGTGATTCTGATGTTCAGGAGGTGGAGGAGTGAGATGTAACGAAAGGCAGGAATTGAGAAATGTATGTAATGATGGACTGATGATAGTTCAAAAGAAAGAAAACATGTATAATGTATGTAAATGGAAAAATGTGAATACAGTTTGTTTTCTTTTCCATTAATTATGCTTGCCTGTGTCTTACGTGATAATTTAATAAAGGTGCTTAAAAAAGAAAAAGAAAAAAAAAAGTTGAGAGATATATAAGCAGTGACGTACATCAGCCGAGACTCTGTTCCTTTGTCTACCCCCTCTTTTCCCATCCCACCCCCTGGTAGCCACAGTTTCAAGCTCATGGCTAAGGGCCTCCTTGCAACCTCTCCCCAGTACTTGACTGCTGCTTTAGATATCTGTTTACCATCTGACAGTCCCACTACATGTTCATATTACCTGGCCCTGGCACTTGACACATCCGACTCTTGTCCCACTCCAAAAAAAATCATCCTTCTTAAGCCTGCTTACACCACCAGCGAACACAGTATGTCTGCTGGTAAACAACAGGTCTAGAAAATGTGACTTATTTGAGGACTTTACAGCTTTCTCTGTTCCAGGCTTCACCACTCCACACCAGACCCTTCTTTCCCCACCCTCTTGTTATTTTATTTCACACTATTCCATATATTTTTATCTCATACTATTCCATAACAACGTTTGCAGATTTCCTGACAGATCCATCCAATCCTAACAGTTTTCATTCTCTTCTCCAGCCTCTCCACTGCCAGCCTTGTCTGACTGCTCCTTCCTCCTCACCTGTCATTCTCTACAAATCACTTGAGAGTCGATTGCAACCTCAGGTACCTTAAATGACCTCAGTTCTTCCTCCAAAATTCACTTCCTATCTCCTCCCACATGACACTCTCACCCTTCTTAAGCATCCAGATATCTCTTATCCTAAACACTCCTCTTTATACCCACCCTGCATCATCAGAAAGCCCTCACTTTATGTGAAACTCCAGATACCCCACAAGTTCTTATCCATTTTCCATATAACTCTGTAGCACCCCCACTTTCTTCAACCACATCTTTATTTCCAGTTTCACTTTTTGAAATATATCCTTAGAAAAGATAGTTTTGTCAGATTTCTCATACTATACAATATCATCTGTACCTTCCTTTCTGTTGACCATTTTCTCTATAGTTGCAGATACTATGTATCCAATGAAGTCAGTAACACTCCATCCCCTTACTCTACTTTGTCCACATCTTAACCTTTTTTCTCTGCAAAGCTGACCATTGCTAGCCACCAGCTGCTCTCTTTGATCACTGGGTCAGCTAGACCTGAGTTAGCCTCCCCAGGCTGGATCTGACCAATGTCCAGGGCGGGTGAGGAGACTCATAATACTGGTGCAGTGTCATTGTACTGCTGGAAGTGGACACTAATTCCTGCCATCCCATGGCAGTCCTGAAAGCTCTGTGGTTGCTGACTTAGGGGGTACATGCACACTTTAGCTCATGCACAACTCCTGACTAAGCCGCTCACCGATTGTATAGCATGGAGCTCACCAGACTGTTAATGTTGCTTATTGCTGTAAGTCTAGGTTGTCTCCCTCCCTCCAGGATTGTCAAGCTGTTATAAGCCATTTATTTTCATGCTCTGCCTGTGGCCCATGCAGAACTCATGTCACTATTTAGATGCAGTGCATGTCTCAAATTTAGCGATGATCACAATTGCTTCTGCCGTATGTAAGTAAGTGTGACCTCTGCCACTCAGCAGTGTCCCTCTCTTTGAACTTAAACATATATGTTGTAACTAGTATAATCAACATTGTTATGCAGATTGCATAAACCTGTCCTGACAGTGTTGCCATCTTCCCCTAAAACATATCACTGAGTACCTGAATCTTGCCAGCCTAATTCTTCCACTTTGTCTGTTTGCACATGGGAAATAATAAAAATGCCCATGTAATTTAACCCTTCCTCACCTCCAGTAGCTTTAAGCCTCCTGCATCCATCTGCTCAAATGGTGCTGCCACTGAATTAGATTTGCTGTGTATAAAGCTCACTTTCTTTTCAAAATGAGTCTATAAAGAAGTATCATGTCTTTATTAGTCAACATGCACAGACTTGAGAAAGCATTTTTAACAAAAGATTCTCATCCTTTCCCTTTTTGCTGAGTTTTACAACCTCTGACATAGTAGACAACCCTAGAGCATGTATGCAAAGCACTGCTTATCATAATTTGGTGTAAAAAATGTGAGAAAATGGCATCACAGTTATGATATTTTATGTTCTGACAAAGAAGCACACAGCAAACAGAAGGAACACCCTCTAAAACATCTGTACTCACTCAATGAACCAGAAGTCCCATTGGCATCTTTTTTAGGAGTACTAAGCAATACTCTATATAAGTACTGAAACCATATATCCCCTTCTTTCCCTGTGAACCTGTATATAATCCTGTTTGGCAATAATTCATTTATGATTAAGAAAAGGCAAGGTAATAGTGGATGCCCTCTGTTGCCCTCTCCTGATAGTAGACACTTTCTGAGCTTTCCTCCTAATTTTATGTATTTATTTAAAAATATTAAAGTGTTGACTCCTAACTATTTTGCATATTTAAAATAATAAATACAATGAACATTAAAACTCAACAAAACAAGTTATAGGACAACAGCACAGCAAACAAATCAATATTTTAAATAAATAAAAACAAAATATAAAGTAATAAAACACAATTAATAAGAATGGTCACTGCTGATAATTAACTACAACTTTTAATGTGGGATTCTGATATAATGCTTCCACCCACCTTATCTACTTCACTCCTAAAACTCATTTCCCATCATATTTTGTACACAAACAATCACAATTCCAAGTCAAAGACCTTTTAATGGACATAATTAATTTCATGCCATTTTAACCCCACTACTATCTATTGAGTCCATGGAAACAACATTTACTGTCTGATGACTTTTCTTTAATGAACCCAGCCTGCTTGAACAGTTTGAGCCTCAAGCTGGACTGCTGTGAAAAGTTTGACATCTCCATTACTTAAAGATTTTCTTTAATGACTTTTTTATCCATACCCATTTTACACTTGGGTAGCATTATTGTGATGTTCTTGTCCACAGATCTTGCTAAAGTGTCACCAATAAATAATTTTACAAATATACCTCTGAGCCCGTGTCTCCAATCTTTTTTTTTTCTCCTTCTTATAAAAATCATCTGGAAAACTTTCCTAAACATTCATCATAACATCTCTGAAATGCATCCTTTGCATTTGTCAAACCTATTGAAACCACCGCTATACTGCACCTAAGGTACTAAACTATTATTTATTTATTTATTGACATTTGTTAACCGGGTAGTGTCCAACTGGCCAGCAGCCTGTTTTCAGCGGAGACCCAGAGAGAAAAGCTCCACAAACTAATGATAAAAGTTAATTATACATAAACTACAGTAAGTAATATAAGTAATACTATATAAACAGTAAATTTAAAAGTGTTTGTAACAATTCTGGGATGAAGCTAACAATGGCAGACAGAGAAAAAGTTGAAAGGTCAGGACATGAAAAAACAAATTTAAAGACATACACATTGCTGAAGACAGAGATAATTGACCTTTTCAGTACTTGACAAAGTCTATCTGTGCTTGCGCCCAATATTCAAAGAAAAAAGAGAAAGAAAAGAAGTGCATTAAGGAGTCGAAAGGAAAAGAGCTGAGTAGAGGGATGAAGAGGTGGGGAGTTAGTAGGAGGGAGGGAGATTAACTGGGAGTAGTACAGAGGCAGATCCAGGTGGTTTTGAGATATTCTTTTATTTGTGTTTTAAAGGTAGAATACTTGGGGCATACTTGTATGTGTTTGGGGAGGGCATTCTAGGCCTTGGCAATTTTGTTTGAAAAGAGGGAGTCACCATGGTAGTTGTTTGACTGGGTTATTTTTAGCTGTAATCTGAAGACCTAAGAGACCTGGTATTGACATGAGTTTGGACCAGGGAGGAAAGGGCAGGGCAATGACTTGGGTTGTGAATTACTTTGTGGGTGAAAGTAAGTTGGTTTAGTGTTATCAGGCTGGGAAGTTTAAGCCATTTTAGTTATTGGAGAACAGTACAATGATGAGTTTTATGGGGCTGGTTGCAGGCAAATTTTGCTCATTTATTATAGCAAGAATCTTGGTTGTTGTGGTCTGCCGTGCGCAAGTTTGTAAAAATTTGAGAGCAGCAGAGAAAGGTAGTTAGAAGTTGAAATCTAGCTGTGGCTAGTCTGACTTGATGTGTTAGGAAAGGTCTAGCCCTGTAAAGAGAGCCGAGTTTGGCATGGACGTTTTTGATTCTTTGGGAAATGTGGAAATCAAATTTCATGCTGTCATCTATAGTTACACCTAGGAGTTTGGTGTGATTTGTAGGCTCAAGTCTAGTACCATTTACATATTGAATATAGAGTGAAGGAGAGTGGGGCTTGGTAGGGTTGCTTGTGAAGTGCATTAGCTTAGTCTTATTTGGGTTTAGGATGAGTTGGCGGTCTGATAGATAAGACTCTACATCCTGGAATGCTTTTTTAGTCCTATGTTGGAGTTCAAGGTGGGTGGGGGCAGAGCAGATAAGAGTAGTATCGTCTGCACATTGTATGGTTGCTGCCAGTTGGGTAGCAGTATTTAGGTTATTGATAAATATGATAAAAAGGAGGGGGCCCGAGTATGGACCCATAGGTTACACCAGTGGAGACTGACAACAGAGGAGAGAGAGTGTTCTCCCATTTGGTGGCCTGTTTGTGGATAAATAGGTAGCTGACAAACCATGTAAGTGCTGATGAGCTGAGATTGTGAGTGGCAAGTTTGTTAAGTATGAGTTGATGGGAGACCATGTCAAATGCATTTGACATGTCAAGGAAAATAGCTGAGAGTAATAGACCACTGTTCTTAAGGTGATGAATAGTGTCAGTAAATAATATTAATGCTGTACTGGTACTATGTTTAGGTCAAAAAACATGCTGGGTGTGGGACAGTAGGTTATTGGAGGAAAGGTGAGCTAGGAGTTGTTGGTGAATGCATTTTTCAGGTATTTTGGCTATGGGAGGCAGTATGGTAATGGGTCAGTAGTTGGAAATATTAGTAGAGGGGCTGCCCTTGTAGAGGGGATTGAAGTGAGAGATCTTCCTGAGGTGAGGTACATATATCTTGGTGAGAGAACGATTTATTAAGATAGAGATTGGATAAGTGATAGATGGAGCCTCTATTTTTAAGAATTCATTTGGCAGCTGGTCAGCAGCTAGGTAGCAAGGTTTCAGTTTGGTGAGCAGCATTTATGAATGCAGTTTGGACTGGTTTGAAGAAAAAAGAGTCAGCAGTTGTAGAGGGGAGGGAGTGGATAGTGAGCGGTCAATTTTGATGGTTGACTAGGAGGGAGGTGATAGAGTTAATAAAATATGTATTGAACTGAGATGCTAAAGTTTCAGAGGAGTTGGATGTGGAGGGGGTGGGGGTAGAGGATTTAGGAGGCAGTTAATGGGTTGCCAAAACTTTTGCGGGTTGTGCAGGTATATGCTAAAGTTTCAGAGGAGTTGGATGTGGATGGGTGGGGGTAGAGGTTTCAGGAGGTAGTTAATGGATTGCCAAAACTTTTGTGGGTTGTGCAGGTATTTTTGCTGGGAGATTTGGAAGTAGACCTTTTTGCCATTATGTATTCTTTTTTTTTTTTTTTGGTTGGTTTCTTAGTTGCTGATAGGAGATAAGGTCATCTTTGTGTTTGGTGGCTTGGTATAGGACTCTGTCTCTGTCTCTGTTTAATTACCAATTGCTCAGTCTCATACTTTTTGTTACTTTTTATATATGTATGTTTTTTATATATGTATTTTTATATATGTATTTGTTATATATAATAAGTGCACTTTAAATCAGAATGAGGCTGATTCATTGTTTGAGCTGATTGGCTGTGTTATTATTTAAACTGCTTCAAGTGAGCTGTTGAATTTCATACAGTGATGAAGAGTTTTACTTGAAAGCTTTGTTATTTATTAAATTTAGTTACTGAGCATTGGACTTTTGTTTTTTTCTTTTTTATTTTGTTCTTGTACCTGAAGTTCTTTGGCTAGCAAGGTGTTTTTTTACTTTGTTTTGTTTATTAAGAAACTTATTATCATTAGACAGCCATGGCAACCTTTTGGTTTTGGAGCATATTTTTCTGGTGGGGGCTAGGCTATTTAGTGTGTCAAGAAATTTGTTAGTGAAAAATTCTTCAGCAAGGTCCAGATTTAGGCTTTTTAAAGGTGACCTAATTGCCTAAACTAGTTAGAACTATATCACCATCTTACATATTCTTGGTTATAAATAAATAAATAAACCTTCTGCCTGTCCAGCTCTTAGTGAAATTATCAAAATCTATACCCCCATTAACAATCAGGTCCTCACATAACCTCAGATCCTTGCATAACCTCCACACATTTATGTCTTCATTAAAATCACCCCTGTCTGAATCTTAGATCTGCTACTGCTCTCCATGGACCTAGACAGTATACAACTCTAAGTCATTACTTTCTTTTCATGATCCTGTTTTGCCCAGCCATTTACTTTTCCTCCATCCATCTTAAATTCTCTTTTTTCTCCTCAGATATCCTCTTGTCATCTTTCCATTTGTACATATACTTAACACTATATACAATTATGTATGTTTTTTGTACTGATAATTCTAGAAGCATATTTTCATATATTTTAGATATGCTTGTTAATGCAATCAAGTTTTTAATCTGTAGCTCATGAAATATTCCTGAAGGTTCTGAAATGTTTACATTGCTTGTAAAATGATGAAGCTCATATGACACTCATATTATTTCTGTGTTGTATGTTAAGTTTGGGTCTATATTATTTTGCCAAAAGTTTTTTTTCAGTAAACACCTAATCATCAACCCATATTCAGCAAAAATTGCTTCTGCGATTTGCCAAATTTACCAAGGGCAGAGAAGTAGTTGACCAACAGCTTTCCTCTTTTCTCCACTGTAGTGTGATCTCAGAGTTGGTATATATAGTTGGGAGGGCATGTGGGGCGAAGCCCCCACTTGGCTGGGTTTGATTTAGTCAGAAGTTGGTCCATTCTGCTGCAGAGCAAGTATTTCTTTGCCCTTGGTAAATTCAGCGAACCGCAAAGTGATTTTCACTGAATATGAATTGATGATTAGGTGTTCGCTGAAAAAAGGTTTGGCAAACTAGTACAGACCTATTAAGTTTCTTTTAGTACACATGACATAGAACCATGTAATTTCTGTACTGTATGTAAAGTTATTTTGTATTACACTTAATGTGGAGCTTTTGTCCTCAGGCCTCCACTGTAAATGGTTTATTGCCCAGTCAGACTTTCCCAATCAACAAATGTCAATAGCAAGCAAAATAAATAAATAAATATATCTGCTCACCTTATCTACTTCCTGCAAATCAGTCTTCTGTTCCTGTGCCAAACATTCTCACTTTCAGAATCTCCCTGACTCTTCCTACTCTTCCTTAACCTCATCAGTCCCCCAGTACAATTTCTTTTAGACATCTGTAACTACTGTACTGACTTCTTCATTCCTATAATATCACCATATACTACACCTCCCCATCACCACCTCTGGAGCTATAGATTATTACTGTCTGTGCATTCCAACTTCCATCTAACTATTTTGCTCTTACTTTCCCCTATGCCCACCAGTGCCTCTTTCACTTCAGTTCAGCTTCCATGTTCCCAGTTAATTCCTTCCCATTTCTCACTTTCAGACCCTCATTTCCTCTTCTCGTTTAATTATCTGTCCACAAACATTCTCACTTAAGTTTTGCACGCTACTATTGCATGCCACTATTGTATGCCACTATGAATCATTCCTGGCTTGCAGTCGTGGCCCTCATCGTGGCACTCTTCTTACTCCATTATGAAATCTTATTCTCTGGTGCAGCCTAGTGATATTAATCACTAGTGCTTTACATAAAGGAACACATTCTAGTGTTTTGCTTTTACAGGAGTGTGAATGTATGATTTGTGTGATTGTGATCTACTTTACTGTCCCACCACAAGACTATATTGCCACCTTGCAACCCAAAATAACATCATCAAGAGAAACACTACCTGCCATTCTGTCACCTTGACTACCAGGTATAGATTACCAGTTTTTAGTGGAAGAATAGTTTTACCTTGCCCAAGAGACATTCAGGTTACAGATGAAGGTTACCTTGGAGGGTAACTTTATCATGCTACCTCAAAGTCACAGTGGGCTGTAGACAATTTCCAAACATTAGCACCAGTTTATAAGCTGCTGCTGTCATTGTCAGTAGTTGAGGGTAAACTAAGAGGCAAAGGTCTCAATCTCCACTTTTTCTGAAGAAGAGGTAGAAGGAATTATATAATACCTAGATTCATACCCTGAAGTCTCCTGATTTAGACCACAGTGAGGAGAGTTCCCAGCGGATTATTTCCTAAAAATATCACCTTTGGGAAGAGAATTAACCTTATGAGGCAGTTCTTTCTATGAGAAACTAAGGCTACATGTTCCCTTAAAATAGTAATGTTAATCAGTCTGCTTTGCAGGAGCACAAGTATGTCATTCTAAACTACTAAACTATTTCTGGACATCTTGTATTACTCTTTTAAAAGGTAGACATTAAATTTCCATGCTCTAAAAGTCAGACAGGCTGCCTTTAGTGATGAAGTATAGATGTGTTTGATAATATAAAGGCAGATCCTACAACTATTTCACTTCCAAAATAAGATAATAACTTTGTTGAGTTTTCCACGTGATAAGTTCACAGAGATGTGTAGATTCTGTGTGGATATTCTATATCTCACCAACATTTTTTTGCAGCTGTAAATTTCTTAATAGTAATGGCTCAGTATCCGAGTTTTTAATTTTAAAAAATATTCAGAGACTGCCAGAAAATGGCACGTGGGATGGAATGGCAAAATTAAGAAAAATAGGAAGCAAAATCACTACAGATATAGTTAAGGACACATATTATTCCATCTATACCTCTTTGAGGGTATCTCTACCAGTAGAACTACTCAGTGACATTTTTAAAAAGCCATCATGTCCCAAAAAAGCTAATTCAGACCTTTTGGAGTTTTTCATAAGCACTTTTTAGAAAGCCTACAAACAACCTGCTTTCTGAATTAGGAAATAAGGAAAGATTAAGACTTCAGGTAAAACAATTTTATTTACCAAAGTGACCCTTTACATCAACAGTTTTCCAATGGCAAACACTCATACGCTGATTGCTGAAAACATTTTTAGCAGCAGCAAGAAAGATCCATTTGACCGTCGACCATATACTAGCCTTCTAGCCTGTGTTGTTTATCCTTTTGGTGGTGAGTTCCAAAAAGTCTGCATTATCATAGAGGAATATACTATAACAATGTAGTCTAATAATTTAACAGGGATATGCAACAGCATTTTTAGATGCAAAGCATATGTATTTTAAACAACACTGTATAGCAATACAATTGACTCTGCTCAGACTCAGGACCCTCGTATCCTTTCCACAGGAGTGACATATTTAGAGTAACCATAAAGGACGATGCTTAGCTGTAAATGTCAGTCTGGCTTTCCTGCACACAAAATAATCTTTGATTTGAAGTAGTTAGCTTTGTCTTTCTGTATGCAAGTCTGCATAAAGTGTTAAGCTTAAATATTTGTATATCCAATGATCATCACTATATAATTTAACCATCAGTCTATAATAAGCAATTATTTCAATAAAATGTGAATAATTCTAAATTAATTATTTCAATCAAATGTCTATAATTCTAAATTACAAAGAAAAGACCTCACATACATACATCATCACCTTCTCAGACAATTAAAATCTTAGGATCTAGCCTAGTCTCATCCATTACAATGACATATATTCACCGTAATGAGATCACAAACATAATCAGCTTTTTTCTTGACATCTCTTCAGTTCCAAAATTAACAACAAAATGATGTCGTTTTGCATCTTAATCATTTATCTTGCTTGGCTATGTATGGTTGAAAAAGGTTTTGTAGAACTTGTCATAAAATCTCTTGGAAAAATAAATTGATTCCAGTCCTTCATTCAGTGCAGAATAAATTATTTTAATGCATACAACTTTGCAACCTTCTTGAAAGAATACCATTTGTTCTACTGTTGCCTGCTCAGAGCCTGAAAACGTACTCACAAAAATATGCATGACAAAACATGTGTCGGTTGAGGTGGCATGGTCTCATCAGGAAATGGTTCTTAATATCAACATCAAAGAGATAAGATTTATTGCAATGATACTCAAAACTCTGCAAACAAACTTCAGTGTATGCACTTTTCAAATCCGTACTGATAACACAATATCTGTGTGAGATCACAGCATGTTAGGGGCCTACTGATTTTCAAAAGGCTCTTACAAGTAATGCCCATTTGACATTGAGTTACACAGCACAAACATTGGCTAGTGATAATGTATTTACTTGACAGAAAGAACACCCTGAAAGACATTCAAATCAGTTTTTCTTCATGAATCACAAATATCAACAGAATGTTCTGCATTTTAAACAACTATTTCATTTCTGAGACATTAAATATTGATCTTTTTATCAACAAATGAAAATGCACAAATCCAGACATTTCTCAACCACACTATCATCCCAGTGTCTAGAGAATTGAGCCCCATTCTTTCCCTTCATCACACAATTCCCTCTTCCCCAATTACTGTGATATAAAAGACATTGCTCCAAACTAAATCAGGTGAAGTCAAGTTGATCCTAATTGAAGCAAGTCTGTCTAGACAATCATAGTTCACACCGCTACAACAAGTGATTTCTATGCCTGCAAAGTACTGTAGATGGGTATGATACTTTATCAACAATAAGGAAATGTTCTTTGTGCACAATATATATCACCAAACTTATCAACACATGTGTTGCTAATCATAAAGCATGATTCATTTTTATTTGAGGCTCTTCATTCCTTGAATGAAGCAAAAAACCTTCCACAGAAAACTTACCTTCTGAAACTGAAGAGCTTTACATTCTAGGTTAGAGAAAATGGAGAAGACCAATTTTCCACTTCTATTTCAAGATTATTGGACTATCCTAACCACATATTCAAGACTCAGTTACCTTAATCATTGATCAATGTACAGTTTATTTTTGTCTACCACCTTGTCCAAAAGGTTTGCAACTTGAATCTCCAAAGCAGGCAATAGCAGAGTTGAAACTCATCTGAAGGTTTAAAACGTTTTTGTCCAAATTATTTAAAAGGCAGAGTCAGTGGATTTAGACTGCTAATGCTGGAAATCACTTTTTCTTCTAGCAGTCACTTGTTACAGAAGAATTTCAGAATTATAGAGTTTAATGTTTAAGAATCCTTAGATAGTCTTTCAGAGTGACATGGTTTCCTTCATGTTGTATCCTTCCTTTATCTGCAAGATCTGAATATGAGAAAAGAGGATAACATTTATCCAATTACTTTATTGTCAATAATCTGTTAAGAGACTGCATAGAAAAGATTAAATATTTCTGACAATCTAAGCAACCATGCATTGTTTCAAGACTAGTAAGCAAGGTTTTTCTTATCAAGTAAACTCTGTCTAAACGGTTGACCCATTACTTTGGGCAGGATTCACGAAGGCTTGCACGGTGTCTAAGAGTAGTGTAAGACTCCATGCAGCCTTCGCGATCCAGGAACAGCCCAAAGTCCATGTAATAGACCAGCTAAAATGTCTCTTACACGGAGTGGGCGTGGATAAGTTAATCACCTCACTTGCAGCTGAATAGCATGCAAATGAGGTTGATTAGCAATCCAGGAAGCCCAAAGCAGCCCGTGTAAGAGCTGTTTTAGCTGCAGAAATGTACTCAGTTGACAACTGAGTACGTTTCTGCAAAAACCACAATGGAGCCATGTCAGCTCCAAATAAAGGGTGCATATGTGTCAGGCAGCATGCCAATGGCCAAATATGTGGCCATTGGCAAGGTAACCTGATGCAAAAGTAATAAAAATATAATTTTTCTTTTTCGGAGTTTGCCGATGTTTAAACCCAGCGTAGCCCCGCGCAAATGGGATGTGCTGTATAAAACATAAAAATGAAGGTTATAAACCCAGAAATGTGGGTTTTATGCAATACATGGATTTACAATGCAGGGACCAGCAGACCAGAAACAACATGGCCACCGTGTAGTGGTTGCTAAGGGGGGAAGCTGAGTCTAAGACATGTAACTAAGCATTAGTAGGCAATCTGATGCAAATGAGTGTTAGGATACTGAATTCCACTGTCACATAGCAAATGAGCACATTCTGAGTAGTGTAAGAGTTACAGAAGGGGGAGGAACAGAGTAGGAGATAGGTGACATCACAGGGGGGAATGGCAGAAAGAAATGCAGTTCTTTGGAGGTCAGAGCTACATGACAGATGTCAGACACATACCATAGAAAGAGGAGTGCCACAACATAAGCATGGAAAAGTCAAGAAATGGAAGGTGTACACTGTTGCCTACACCAAAGTTTCTTGCTGGGCATGCATGTGCACGTGTGCGTGCCATGAAGCGCGAGTAAGACAGTGTCTGCATGTGTAAGACAGACTGAGCATGTGGGAGCGTTTTGCTAGATGTTTAACACTGTTTGCACGGGTGTGCGCGCGTGTAGGGCAGACTTAGCATGTAGAAGCCTGTTGGCAGACCTGTAACACTGTTTGAGCTGGTGTGCGCGTGTTTTAACCTGAATAATCAGATTCTGAACCGTGTAAGCATGTGTGCGTACATGTAAGCCACTGTGAGCATGTTTCTGCTGGTATACACGCTGCTCCCCCCTGAGGAAACAGAAAGGAAAAATGAAGCAACAGAATTAGTAGGAAGCTATCAGGGAATACTGCTGGAGCTAGCAGGTGAAAACAATTAGAAGCAGGCAATTACACAGGCAGAATAGTAGCTCAGCCCAACACTTAAAACTCTGCAAACAGCAGTGCAAGATGTTTCTCTCAAGAGACACTGCAAGACAGGAGTAAGCTATTAGAAGTGAAAACTGAAAAAGCTGAACTCAGAGCAGAAATGTTAGGGGCTGCCATAGCTGTCATAATGAGACATAGGCGACTTGCTGAGGGTGGTGACAATGCAGATGGTGCCAGACAACCCACAGTGAGGAGACGGAGAAGAGTGTACAGGCCCAGAGTCACCTACCACGGGTTACATGAGCTGGAGATAGTAGAGCGCTATAGAGTGGACAGAGACCTCCTGCAGCAAATAGTGGAGCTGTGCAGGCCACGCCTCACACACAGAACCAACAGAGGGGAACCCATCCCAGTGGAAACCAAGGTATGTGTTGGCCTAAGAATACTAGCAACAGGTACCTTCCAGAGACCAACTGCTGATATGATGGGGATATCACAGGCATCAGCCTCCAGGGTACTGCACCAGTTCCTGGATGCCATGTCAGCACATGTCGGTGATTATGTATATTTCCCCAATGCCCGTGAGGTATTGGCCAGCAATATGCGTCTCTTCCAGCAATTAGCAGAATACCCTGAGGTAGTGGGTGCAATAGACTGCAGGCACATACACATCAAAGCACCAGCCGGTGAGTGGGGTAGGGCCTACATTAACCACAAGGGCTTCCCCTCCATCAACTGCCAGGTCGTGTGTGATGCCCAGGGCATAATAATGAATGTGTGTGCTGGCTGCCCTGGGAGCTACCATGATTCCCACATCTGGCATTTGACGCAGCTGTACCAGACATTTGCCAATGGGGACATCCCACACGGACACCTAGTGGGGGATGCAGGTTATGCACTGGAGCCGTGGCTGATGACACCCATCAGAAATGCACACACACCTGAACAGGAACGCCATAATGAGGCACACGCACAAACATGTAATGTAATAGAGCGTGTGTTTGGGCTGCTCAAGTCATGGTTCCGGTGTCTGGACACATCTGGTGGAGCCTTGCACTACACACCAACTACATGTACCCAAATTGTCATGGTATGTGCTATGCTACATAATATGATCTTGCGAAAACAGCTGCAGCAGGACCAGCATAGGGCTGGGCCAAACAGCCCCCCACCATTGCCAAGGCCATCACAGGCAGAGCATGACTCGGAGGAGGAACAACCTGAGCCTGCCCCAGTAGGCAGAAGGAGGCATGCCCAGTATGCCCTGGCCTTGGCAAAGAGGCAACATATAGCACATACACTGGCTCAGTAGGAACACTGGGAATGATACCCCCTCTGACTCACTCAAATAATAACAGGGATGCCTAAAATGACATGACCTGCTCAAAAACATGTACAGGGAGTGTAATATGTGCATCCGACAGAGACAGCCCTGCAGCACCACCTGAGGCATGAATGCCATGTGTTAAGTAATGTAACACCATGTACTATATGCACACCTGAGGACCCTGACTAACATCCTACCCTCACCAAGCATCATGCCACAATATGACAATGAGATGATCAAGTGCAATAATTGGCTGAAGTATCTCAGTTAGTCAAAGGGGATCCAATGTGTGCCAGCTTGGGATGTCATGCTGAGCATGACATGATGCTCCACCTGCTAGGACTGGCGTGCACCTATCAGTGCAGGCCGTATGGATACTGGCAAAGGCTGTTGTTACCCACAGCGTGCCCTGAATAGGTAAGGCTCAAAACACAAACCTACCTCCATAGGTATCAGAAGGGATAAGAACCTAGATGTAATGCTACCCAATGTCAGAAGTCGAAACAGCAAGATGCATGCAGTCTAAACTCACCCAGTATGGAGAATGTTGATATCTGTGCTGTAACAGAAAACTGGGTCAAGGCTCACAACAGCACCCTAACACTACCAGGTTACACCTCATACTGTGCTGTACAGCCTCAAAACATGGAACAAGCTACAAAAGGAGGGTGACTAGCAATAATTGTCAAGGATAACCACATCCCCCATGTTGGTACCACAACAAGAAGCAGCATGGACTAGCCATGGTCAAGTAACAGTGGCTAAAACTGCCCCCCAGTTTATAGCCTGCTACAGACTACTGTCCCAACACCAGGAACTGCATCTGGCCTATGCTGGAATACATGAATATATCAAGTCCTCCAAACCACATTATATTGGGTGACTGAAAATACCCAGACATAGACTGGGAGCATTATACTAGCTCCAACACTGTAGGACAAAAGTTCATAGAATCCATAAACCAAAATGCCCAGGAACAACGTACCACTCCCACAAGAGGGGTAAGCATACTGGATGTGATAATCAGCAACATGTGTACTGGATGGCAAGTTGAGAAGTGTATTGCTCACTGGTAAAACCAGACCATAGAGTAATCACACTGGATATACAAATCCTGACCACAGTCCCTGGCCAGAAAACCACACTGAAAAATATGTGTAAAGGAATATTTGCATTCCTCCAAACTGATGTGGAATCCATTAAAGGTCCTGTGCAGGTGCAAAATATGGGCCACACCTCAGAACCTGTAATACAGCCATTCCATGAACACTGCCAGGAATGCTTGGATTATGCAATCCTAAATTAAAACAAGACACAATGCCATACACTCAGGCATCTGGCATGGTGGACACCAGCCATAACCAAACCATGCAAAAGAATGAGGAAGCTACTACATGATAGAGCAAACATAAAAAATGAAGTAATCACTGATCAGTAGTATGGCAATAAAATATGTCCACACATACAATCCACTAAGGCCAGCCACAACAAGTTGAATCTGTGAATCTTGAGGCAATGTTACACCTGCCCCAAGTACACAGACAACCCCAACTCCCCAAGAAATACAAATATATGTGAGAGATGCAACCATCTATCCAAACTGGAGGCTGAGCTCCCTCAACTCAGTACTCCCAAAACTAGTCAGGAGGAGAAGGTAACCACACACACCACAAACCCAGTCCCACATAGACCTATCACAACTGCAAACCAAAGACATAAACACAGAAAAATATTCCCGGAGGCCGGAATTACAAACACACCACACCAACAGAGGCCTCCAAAGCAGACACCCAATCAAACAACCTCCAAACATAGCACATGCAACACATAGTACACAAAGCTGGTGTGCCAAACAGTCACAGGCCAGAAGGAGAAACAACATGCCTGATACAGTTGTAATAGGTGACTCCATAGTGAGACACACTGCTGTCCCGCACCAGACTGAACAAGGGAAAGGGTACAGTAAGCTGCCTGTAGGCTGCCACAATACCACATAACACAAGTATGCAGGTCACCCCAAAGCAAGTAGAAATATGATGCAGTCATAGTCCATGCTGGTGTGAATGACCTGAGATGTACCTCCCCGGACTACATGAAAAGAGACATAGATGAGCTCTCTGATTATGTAGTCCAGGCCGGTATGACACTCACCGTTTGCAGCATCCTACCCTCACCAAGAATGATGCCACAGTACAAACACGGAATGATCAGTTATAACAAGTGGCACAATTACTGGTGTCATTCCAAGGGGATCAATGTCTGTCTGCATGGGATGTCATGCTGGACAATCCACCCAGCTGTTCCAGGGATGGCTTGCACCTGTTGCCCTGGGCGTCTGGATATTGGATAAGGCTTTTGCCACCTCCATAGAGCCTTTCGTAGGCAAGGCTGAAAAGACTAACCCACCACCCTACAAAACATAAGTGGAAAGAAACATAAGGGTAATGCTGACCAATGCCAGATGTGTAAACC
Organism: Protopterus annectens; assembly: GCF_019279795.1. NCBI lineage: Eukaryota > Metazoa > Chordata > Ceratodontiformes > Protopteridae > Protopterus > Protopterus annectens. The sequence continues at coordinate 440,451,343 of NC_056726.1, forward strand.
CCAATATGCATGCTCCCGAGGCCATCCCCAGTATGGAGAACATCAATGTCTGTGCAGTGACATAAACCTGCTGCAAGCCTCCTGACAGCACACCAGCACTACCAGGTTATACCACATATCATGCGTCATGGCCCCAAAACCTGGAACAAAACATAAAAGGAGGGTGAGTATCCATATTCAGCACAGACACCCATACGTCCAGGTAACTGACAATGCACAAGGCATTGGAGTCCACCCATGTGCAACTAACCATAGGCAAGACTGCTGTACAGTCTCACACACAGGAACCCCACCCAGCCATCCTGAAGACACTGGACAGTATGAATGTCTCACCAAATACCAAACAAGGTACTCACAAATTACCACATAGGTGGTAAACCATTATGTATGGAAGGAGCAATCAGGGACCTAGGGACACAAGTGGACAGTAACCTGTTATGTGACACTCACATTGCCAATGTGGCTAGGAAGACTGTCTACACTGGACACCGTATCATGAAAGGATTCACATCTACATCAACAGAGGTCATTGTTCCCCCTATACTGTTCTCTTATCACACCCATAATCTAGTACAATGCCTCATATGGGATGTACCTTACCTGACACCTGCAGCAGTTAGAAAGACCTCAAAGGTACCTCACCAAGAGGATAAAGGGTCTCAAATATACGTCATATGCTGCCTGGCTGTGGACACCCCAGCTGAATGCAGTCACATACTGCCTACACAGAGGCATTGCATGCCTGTTGTACAAGGCCATGTCCAACACAGGAGTAATGGACATGCTCCACCCCAGAAAACTCAAAGCCATCGGAGCTGTGAGAGTGGGAGATGTCAACCTCAACACACAATGAAATAGGATGTGCTGGAGGGACAGATACATAACCCAGAGGCTCCCCACACCCTGGAACAGAATCCCACTCCATGTTAGGCAGAGCCCCTCACTGACACTCTTCAACAGGAATCTTGCCAAGTGGGGGGATGATCGTAGAGTTACACTGGGGGTCTTCACTGTGTCACGTACAGACAGAGGCACAGCAAAGCAAATTATAAATGGCCATAATATTCACATAGCAAGGGGTGGCGAAAGCCACACACACTCTGGCTAGGCTAACAAATGCCCTAGGGTGGTAGCCTAGTATGAACCTATGAACCTATGAAGATACAAATTGTACAGGACACTAAGGATAATCCCAAGACTTCCACAACTGATGGTAGGAACCATGTTGGGAATTCACAGATATGCTCTAAATCACACAAATATTACAAACAACATACCAAACACACACACATATTGCCAACATACATCCTGACAGGTGCAGTGCAACACCCCCCCCAGAATGCAAAATATCTATCCCAGCAGACTGCTGGCCCCCTGACATTGCAGATGCTGAGGTAACAGCCAGCATCTACAAAGCAAAACACACAGCAGCAATGGTATGAGATGGTGTCCTGGGCTGAGTCCAACATGGACTCCAAGACGAATGGAATGCCAAATCACACTACTGCTCAATGTCAGCCTTACCAAAGGATATGTACCCAAAGAAAAAACTAACACCCCAGAATCCTGAGAAGCTCGGTCTGCACAGCTATGGAAAGGATCAGCATGTACCACAGACATAAAGATATTGGGGACCTACTGACACCGGACCCTACCCAGTGTGGCTTTCTTCAGTGCAGATCCTGCCCCTAAACATGTTTGACTCATTTGAAACGGTCATTAAGGTCATTGATGAGGGCAATGTGGTCCACACAGCGTAGCTGGACCTCGCAAAGGCTTCTATACAATACCCTACGTGTTCATTATAGATATGCTCACCAGCTTAAATATAAACCCCTATGTCAGTAGAGGGGTTGCAAACTAGACCAAGGACAGAACTGACATGGTCAGACATGCTGCAGCCATGTCAGACTACAAACCAGATATAACTGGCATCCCACAAGGCTTGGTCCTGGGATCTCCCTCGTCTGGTATATATGTCCCATAGGTACAGGCCAACATGGAAGGACTGTGTCTGAACATGTTTGCAGAGGACTTCAAACTGCTCACCATATATGACCCTCCAGCTGACACAAGCATCCCACAAAAGGGCCACATAGAAACAGACAACTGGTGCCATAGCCATGTCAGCAAGCTAATTGCTGGGTTGGGAGGGTGGCCTAATGGTTAAGGTGTTTGCCTTACAAACACAAGGTGCAGGGTTTGAGTCTCACATGGGATAATTGGCTAGGCTTACAATGGCTCACAAGGGCAGTTAGCCTAGTACTAACCTATGAACCTATGTATAGTCAACCCTCGTGGATATACAGTAAGTGCCCACCAATTACCACATAGGTGTTAACACCCATTACGTACTTAACATGTAATGAGAGACCTGGGGACACAAGGTGATAGATATCCTGCATTGGACAAACATGTGGCTGTAGTGTTTACAGAAACATACCATATACCCACCTAATCATGAAGGTTGTCAGATCTAGATAAGGGGAGGTCATTGTGGCTCTGCAGTCATCCTTCATCAGCGTTACAATTGACTACAATAGCCCCTGTGGGATGTACCTCAGCAGACACCTCCATCAACTGTAAAGTCCCCAACAGTACCTCACCAGGAGTATCAAAGAGCTTGCACAGATGCTATGTGTTGCCTGATTAAACAAACTGCAGCTACACACACTGCCATACTGCCCACCCAGAGGCAAGCTGTGCCTGATGTATAAAGCCATGTCCAAGCTGGTATCAATAAACATGCTGCACCTTGTACAATCTGAATGGCAGTGAGCTATGCACATGAGAGACCTGAACCCCAGCACTGACTTACATAGGACAAGCTGTACTGCATGATCCATAACACAGAAGCCACCCCCACCCATGAGTAAACTCCCAGTACAGGCTATCCATAGAGTCACTCATCGATTCTCCTCAAGAGAAATCTTGATGAGTGGATGGGAGATGGTAGCTTTACCCTGGGTATCACTGTTATGTCACAGGTAGACAGAGGCACAGTATACTAACTATGACATATGTCATGGCAAACTCCACTTACAATGTGTGTCGAAGGACAAACACACTCTCCGACTAGCATTAGAAATGGCCTAGGGCACATTGCTAGTGTTTGCAAATGTACACCTATGTTGCGGAATAAACTACCAATGTTGGACAAGCCTGGTTTAAGTAGTTCATATCTGAACATAATGCAAAATGGTCAGATGTGCACAACTGGCCCCAAACCAGGCTGTTGTGCTCACTATGGAAATGTAAAGCAGTGATAGGACTAAAGCCCAGGATACTGTCCACCACAGTCAAAGTACTGAACCAGTACACTATACAGTACTACAGTGTTAGGTCAGTGTGAAAGGATGTTGACAACTGTATGCAAAGTATCCCATGCAAACCCTGCAGGCACAGTATAATCCCTGTTGTGTTCACACACAAAGCAGTTGGACAGTAACTACACAACATGACACACAACACACAGCCATAAACGGGAGATATTTGTTGAAGTTTACACTCATCCACAAATGTGGTGGGCTGCAGAGTTCAACATATGGAAAGCTCACACTGGGCATGCTCACACACTTTGATAAATGAGACATATGTCAGACAACATGCCATGGGAAGGCTGAACTGGGCATGCTCACACACTTAGGCCAAATCTCAGTTTAGCAGTTGGCCACACATATCTGGTATTTATGCGTGTTATTCCAGGAACCAACCACATTACAGCAATCTGCCCAGTGCACACAGTTAAATGACTACAGAGACATATGTGATATAGTGGATCCCTCCCATATGCAAACATCTTCCACAGATACACAAGTTGTTCATACAAACAGGGAATGCTATGGGAATAAAGACCTGCAAACAGTCTATCAGCAACAAATAATGTGCATTTGACAATTAAACATATGGGTGTAGAGGTCAACACTAGGCTGTTTGCCCTAGGGAATGACAGCTTAACCAGAGTGTGCTTGGCGTCTGCCTCCCCACAGGATGCACATTCCCCTTTCTAAACACTGATGATGTCAGCACCCTATAAGTACAGCAGGAGAAGAGAAACCTCCCAGTAATGCGAATAGCGTGCTCCGCTAATGCGGCCGTCTCAAGTGTTATAACATAGTTAGGTAGGGGTTTGAATCCTCCAAATGCTTAGTGTGTGAGTGGGGTTGGTGTGAGTGCAAGTCTGTGTGAGAGAAATGTCCCTTTTGGCAAATGGGAAAACACACTACAGGATGCACATTCCCCTTTCTAAACACTGATGATGTCAGCACCCTATAAGTAAAGCAGGAGAAGGGAAACCTCCCCGTAATGCGAATAGTGTGCTCTGCTAATGCGTCCGTCTTGAGTGTCATAACATAGTTAGGTAGGGGTTTGAATCCTGTAAATGCCCAGTGTGAGTGGGGTTGGTGTGTGTGCAAGTCTGTGTGAAGGAAATGTCCCTTTTGGCAACTGGGAAAACACACTACAGGATGCACATTCCCCTTTCTAAACATTGATGATGTCAGCACCCTATAAGTACAACAGGAGAAGGGAAACTTCCCAGTAATGTGAATAGCGTGCTCCGCTAATGAGTCTGTCTCGAGCGTCAAAACATAGTTAGGTAGGAGTTTGAATCCTGCACATGCTCACTGTGTGTGTGAGTGGGGTTGATGTTGGTGTGAAGGAAATGTCCCTTTTGGCAACTGGGAAAACACATTACAGGATGCACATTCCCCTTTCTAAACACTGATGATGTCAGCACCCTATAAGTACAGCAGGAGAAGGGAAACCTCCCAGTAATGCGAATAGCACACTCCGCTAATGCGTCCGTCTCGCGTGTCATAACATAGCTAGGTAGGGGTTTGAATCCTGCAAATGCTCAGTGTGAGTGAGGTTGGTGTGTGTGCAAGTCTGTGGGAGGAAAATGTCCCTTTTGGCAACTGGGAAAACACAATACAGGATGCACATTCCCCTTTCTAAACACTGATGATGTCAGCACCCTATAAGTAAAGCAGGAGAAGGGAAACCTCCAAGTAATGCAAATAGCGCACTCTGCTAATGCGTCTGTCTCGAGTGTCATAATATAGGCAAGTAGGGGTTTGAATCCTGCGAGTGTGTGTTTAGATGAGGGGGGTTTGTGTGAGGGAAATGTCCCTTTTGGCAACTAGGAGAACAGACTACAGGATGCACATTCCCCTTTCTAAACACTGATGATGTCAGCACCCTACAAGTACAGCAGGAGAAGGTATGTGGCATGGACAATGACTGAGTCATATGTGTCCATGCCTCTGACTGACCTGTTTGCTTGTGTTATGTGGTGGACCATAGTGCCCCACAGGCATATCACTGTGACCTTCACCTTGTCCAGCCTGGTGAGCGTGACCACACTGTACCGGACAATAAAGGTATCTAACACAACTGTGGCAGGTGTGTTGTCTAGCCGTACAGGCTGTGACTGTTTGGCACACAGGATTTGTGTGCTATGTGTTATGCGTGATGTGTTCAGGCATAACGTATGCCTGTGTGCCTGCTGCAGAGGTGTGTGCCGCTCAGGCAGGATGCTATTCTAAGGCTCCACGAATGGCCCAGTGTGTTCACATGCTTGTATTGCTGTCAGTGTAGGTCTACATCAGACTGGTATTGTAGTCACTGTAGTATTGCATGCCACCTGACAGGTTATGCCAGTACTGGGTTCAGAGTGCTTAGTCCCCAGTTTGGCTATGTGGTTCCATCTCATACATGTGTTGTACGTCCATGTGTAGGGGAGAGGGTTGACTGTGTACATGTGGCAGCTGTGACATTGCCACATGACCCATATATTCCACAACTGTACCATAGAGGTGACTGACAACTGACCTTTGCACATGCTACCATAGTATTGTGATTGCCATGGTGATTAACAGCACATAGGGCCAATGGGGAACAAGGTACATAGGTTCATAGGTTCATAGCTTCATACTAGGCTATCTGCCCTAGGGCATTTAAAAACCTAGCCAGAATGTGTTTGGCTGTCGCCATCCATTGTAAATATATCTTGTCATGCCCTTTTCCGAGGTTAGTATACTGTGCCTCTGTCTAACAGTGACACAGAAGTGATACCCAGGCTAAACCTACAATGTCCCATCCACTCATCAAGATTCCTCTTGAAGAGAGTCAATGAGGGACTCTGCCAAACCTGGACTGGGATTTTATTCCAGAGTGAAGTGAGCCTCTGGGTTATGAATCTGTCCCTCCAGCATGTCCTATTTATTTCAGTGCTGAGGTTCAGGTCTCTCAAGTGTGTAGCCCGATGGGATTTGGATATTCTCAGGTGCAGCATGCCCATTAATTCCGGGTTTGACATGGCGTTATACATTAGGCACAGATCGCCTCTGAACAGGCGGTATGCCACTGAGTAGAGCTGTGGTTTCTTTAACCGGTCAGCATATGGCATCTGTTTGAGCCCTTTGATCCTCTTGGTGAGGTACTTGTGGGGTCTTTCCAGTTGCTGCAGGTGTCTGGTAAGGTACATCCCAACAGGGGGATTGTACTCAATTATGAGCCTGATGAGGGATGAGTAAAGAGGCACGATGTCCTCCCCTGATGTAGATGTGAATCCCTTCATGATGGGGTGGGCTATATACAATGTCTCTCTAACCACTTTGGCCATGTGGTTGTCAAATGAGAGATTGCTATCAACTTGGGTCTCCAGGTCCCTAATTACTTCTTCTGTACATAATGGAGTACCACCTATGTGGTACTTTGTGGGCACTTTGTTTTTGCCAAAGGGGATGACTATACACATTTTTGCATTCAGCTGGAGGCCATGGCTCTGGCACAAGTTGTCTGTTTCTATGAGGCCCCTTTGGAAGATGCTTGTGTCGGCTGGAGAGTCGATTATGGCGGCCAGTTTGCAGTCATCTGCATATTTGGTCAGCCACAGTCCTTCCGTGTTAGCCTGTACCTCCGATAAATATATCCCAAACAAGAGAGGTCCCAGGACTGAGCCTTGTGGGACACCACTTGTAACTGGTTTGGAGTCTGGCATGGCTCCAGCAATTCTAACCATGTAGGTTCTGTCCTTGAGCCAGTGTGCAATCCATCTAGTGACATAGGGGCTTATATTTAAGCTGGTGAGCTTCTCTAGAATGCCTGAGTGGGGTATTGTATTGAAGGCTTTTGCGAGGTCCAGGTAGGCTGTGTGGACCACCTTCCCCTTGTCAATGGCCTTGGTGACTGTTTCAAAGAAATCAACCAGGTTTTCAGAGGCAGGATCTGCCCTTAACAAAGCCAAACTGGGTATGAACCAGTGTCCGTAGGTCCCCAATATCTATATTTATGTGGCCCATGATGATCCTTTCCATAGCTCTGCAGACCGAGCTAGTGTGGCTTATGGGGCGATAGTGTCCAGGATCCGTTGAGGCACCACCTTTCTGTAGAGGGACCACTGTTGCTGTACGCCACACTTTGGACACATATCCCGTAGTAAGGCTGGGATTGAACAGTAGTTTTATGTTTGGTTGTAGCACGTCTTGGAGGTCATGTAAGACACAGCCCGGGACACTGTCTGGTCCCATTGATGCAGTGTGTATTGCTTTGGAGAGGGCGGCTCTTACCTGAGCATCTGAGATGTCAGGGGGGCAGCACTCTGCTGGGATACATATTTGCCCTTTCGGTGTTTAGGGGGGTGAGAAGTTTGCACTGAACCTGTCAGCTAGAATGTTTGCAATGTCTGTGGGTTTGGTGTTTCTACTGACATTTTGGACTACCTCTGAGCATATCTGGGAATTACCACCCAGTTTCCAAACATAACTAAAGAAAGCCTTGTGATTATCCTTAGTGTCCTGTGCAATTTCTCTCGAAGCTGGCCTTAGACAATCTTATGAGTGCCTGTAGGTATTTGCTAATACTGATCAGTGATGCCTTCCCTTTTTGGGATTTTGCTGTATCATTTAGTAGCTTCGTCCTTCTATTGTGTAGTTTGTTTATGGCTGGGGTCCACCAGACAGGACGTCTGCCTTTGGAGGATTGGGTCTTGGTTTTATTCGGGATCACATGATCCATGCATTCCTGAAGGTGTCCATAGAATGCATTGATAGAGGAATCTGCGGTCTGGTCTGTAGTTTCCACAGGCCCGGGGGCTTTGAAGGTTTCCACCTCAGGTTTGAGGAGTGTGAATTTGCTTTAGAGAAGTTGTTCACTGTGGTGTTCTGGGCAGGGGGTGGGGTCGGGATGTGAATATCCAGTGAGATTAGTTTATGGTCTGATCTTACCAGTGAGGGATACACTTCTGGTCTGGAGCATAGAGTCCCCATGTTGGTGATGATCAGGTCCAGTATGTTTCCCCTTCTTGTGGGAGTGGTAACAAGTTGTTCCATAGCATTTGAGCTCATATATTCTAGGAATCTTTGGCCTAGGGTGTTGGAGCTAGAATCATGCTCCCAGTCCATGTTTGGGAAGTTGACGTCGCCCAATATAATGGTGTTTGGAGAGACCTTCATATTTCCACTGTTCACAGGATGGCCGAGTGCAGTTCTTCGGTTTGGGAGGGTGGTCTATAGCAGGCTATAACCTGGAAGGCAGTTTCACCCATTGTTAGTTGCACATGGATAGTCTCTGATGCTTGGTGCTTTGCCACCAACCTGGAGGTGTGGGTATCTTTGATGAATATCAATACTCCCCCTCCATTTGTGGTTCATTCCAAGATTTGGGGCTGAAAAGCATGGTATGAGGTATAACCTGGTAGTGCTGTGGTGCTCTCAGTAGCCCTGAACCAGGCATCTGTTACTGCACAGATATCGATGTTCTCCATGCCAAGGAGAGTTTCGGGTGCATGCATCTTGAGGTTTAGACTTCTGGTGTTGGGTAGCATTACCCTTAGTTTCTTATCCCTTGTGATACCCATGAAGGTGGGTTTATCCTTTGAGCCTTGCCTAACATAGGCACTATGGGGGTAGCGAGAACCTTTGCCAATATCTGAAAGCCCAGGGGTGACAGGTGCAAGCCGTCCCTAGCAAAGCAGGTGGTACAACAGAAGATGAATATATGAGGGTGTAGTGCCTGTGATTAGTTAGCAGTAGCATATATGACTGCTCACGTGGACAAATGCCAGGTAAGTCATATGCAATGTGTCACAGGCAACGTACATGTGAACAGGACAAACAGTGACATTCTGTCAAGTGAGACATGGACATACATATAGTAAGCTATGCAGATGTCACTAGGAGTCCACAGAAGCTCTGTAACTATGCATTGCAGGTGGGATCAGTATTCCAGGGTAATTGCAAGCAAACATGCATGCAAACAAAGCTACAGTAAGCAGGGCTGCATGTAGTCCATTGTACAACAAACAAGCTGTACCACTTCCAGTAGGTAACACTGCAAATATGCAGGCACTATGCACATGTACATGGAAATACACAGGTCAGATGGCTAGGGTCCAGTCTCAGCGCACACAAGTGTACAGACCATGTACTGTCAGGATGTACAATAACTGGATGGAAACCCATGTGCTCATACCTGCAGTAATACACATGTCAAATAACAGACACTGAGCCTTCACTCAGTGGTTCCATACTTAGTAGGATGTGTGCTACCTGGCCTGCCACCACAGTATCCCTGACATGGGGACTCTCCCTCCTGTGACAGATAGTTCTGTGTGTTGGGGCTGTCTAGCATGGTATGAGATGTGAGCTTGCAGTGCTAGGGTGCTCCTGTGTGTCCTGTACCAGTCGTGTAGTACTGCACACATATCAACATCCTCAAACATCTGCATTGCAGAGTCCAGTGTGGGCAACATGCCACTTGCAGTTTACATGTCCATCATTGCGTATTAATACATTCATTACCTTATCCCCTGTGCTACCTATGTATGTAGCTGTCTGTTGACATCCTTACCACCAGTATGCCAACATGTGCAGATGATACACTATGGTACTTACCATGGGTGTAGACAACAGTACATGACAATCACACCCTTACTGCATCAGGCATGCTGTGATATACCCACAATTATTTCAGCACACAGTACTGTTAACAACATGATACTATTACTACACGTCTATGTAGTCACCCTGTGCATCAGCAACATGTTAACCTGTACCTGCACTGATGTTACAGATTGCAGGAGGTGGCACAGTTTCATCATATGCACTGTGTGAACTGGGTATGCCTAAGTCAGCCACCGATATCACCGATTGACATGTATGTGTATGTGTGTTGGTGAGGGACAGCAGTACAAGCTGGGGCAATGTTGATGTAGTGTGTGCATGTATGCGGTAGCCCTAGGTGTTGTCAATTCGTATGTGTGTATGGATGCACACAGTTCCACCTCATGGTTGCCATATACTGATGTTTGTGGACGGCCACAGACTGTACCTGCCAGGTCATACAGATCAGTGTCTCTGGCCACGGACACGGTACCTGTGCCTTGCAGGGGTGCTACGGACCATATCCGGTACCAACCCAGACTGGGTACTGTCATCAGAAGCAGGTGTTCATTGACTGGACACAGATCCCTGTCAGGCCTGGCCAGAGCCATGTGCACGTGGTCTCCTGGGGCGGTCTGATGACAGCACAGACCCAACATTGCTGGGGCTGCTGCTGGCACTATGGGGGCGGCCGCGGCCCTGTTGTCATCCGTGATGACTGCCAGCTGCTGCTGTTGCTGGCATACACCCACGTCGATGCCTCAACCATCCACCATCACCCTGGCTCATGGACATGTAGTTGTGGAACTGGTCTAATATGTCCCCACAACGTCTGTCTATGACATCGGTGAAATTACGGATGGCAGCCGCAATGTCACGCATACTGTCAGTCATGGCTGTGCGACATGCTGTCAGCTCCCTTAGACCCTGTCTGGTGTACCATTCCATACGTGACTGTGCCTGCATGACAGCCCGAAACATAGCTGAGGTTGTAAGACCTCTGTGGGCATGTCTGACAGGGGCAGTACGCCCACGGATGCTCCCACAAGAACCCCTGGACATCTGTCTGTGTGGTACCATCTCTGGGCCATGCCCATGGCTGCTGTGTGGGGAGGCATGTGCCACAGATACCACATTACTCTGGTCAATGCCCACTGTATGCTGTCCATCACCTAGGGACATTGGTGACAAAAGGTGTATTGGCAGGATAACTGTGTGCATTGATGGGGTTGACAGCTGTGTACTGTCAATCGGCTGACCAATGGCGAACCCTGGCATACCTTCCTGTGCCATTACACAGATGTCATCATTATCAGTACCCATGGCACCTGATTTAGGTTCCCTGCTGCATGACACCAGAGCAGCACCAGAACCTGTGGGAGGGAAACAGGAAACACAGTTTACAATGTCTACACATTACCAGTGATGCACACATCCACACATGCACAGGTCCAGACATGCACACATGCACACATGCGCACATGCACACATGCAATGGTGCACGCATGCACACATGCACAGGTGCACACATGCACACATGCACAGGTGCACACATGCACACATGCACACATGCGCACATGCACACGTGCACAGGTGCACACATGCACACATGCACACATGCACAGGTGCACAGGTGCACACATGCACACATGCACACATGCACATGCACACAGTTGCACACAATTGTACATTACTCAGTATGCGTGATATCAACACACAGACACAAACACACCTACATGCATACAAAGAGCACTACTAAGTGAGCCTAATATTACTATTACTATCAAGACTATTACAGGTATTGTTAATACACACTCACCAGCATGGATAGGCTGCATTGCTGTTACACCAGAGGGACCTGTAGATGTGAAGAAACTAATGTTAGTGGGCACAACTGTGCCATTGTTACTGAGTATGATACAGGTCAGTAGTACAACAGTCGCCTTTCACAGGTCAGCTGCTAATATTGAGGATATCACACTTGCACATTAAATACTATGGTGACAGCTACAAACCAAGGACACACCTCACACATGCATTAACTACCAGTGTACACAACAGTCAACTATACATATGGCATATTACCTGCATGCTCACTGTCTTGCTGCTGCGTGGCTTCAGCCTCCATCATAATGCATGTCTGCTGCTGTTGTTGTCGCTGGCGGACTGGAGCCATTACACTCATGAGTAGTCCCTCCAGTCTGGTGAGTGGGGGATGTGTAGCCACCCCACCACCTGTGGCGACCTGTTGCCTGTGGATATCCGACGCACGCTGATGGACATTTCTGATTAAATCTCTGCAGTGATGTCGTACCTGCTCATATGTCCTATTATGCGTGCCTATGTCATTTACCCGATGGACCAGGTCTTGCCACAGTGCATCCCTCTCCTGCTGATTCTGGCTGGTGCGGGAAAAGAGTATTGCATAATCCCACACCAGGCTCTGGTGTATCTCCTCATCCTCAGCTGTGGAGTAAGCGGGATTTCGCGGGTGAGCCATGTACCTGAAAAAGAAAATAACCTGATATCAGCAATATATGTCAGCAGAATTTGGCACACATACTACACATGCTACTCGACTGTTATGATACAACATATCTCACATATATAGCATTTGTTTGTCTATTGGTGGATACACATGTAAATGGCCAGGTATCAGTGCTCAGCCAGCAACTGTGCAACAGCACCTGGCACACTCCATACGACATACTACCAAACCCCAGCAGCCAGAACACTGATTCAGGTCCAGAGCACCTCCTCACTCTGGGGGTTTGTATCTAGGTACTGTATGGCCTACATCATCAACTACTGTGAGCTGACCAAACACTAGTTGCCCTGGATATACATATCCCACCTCCACCACCAGCACAAATGACTATAGTAAATAACATTGCAGATGCAAACTTTACACTTTGTAACAGTGACATGGTATCCTTTCAGCTCACTGGGCCAGTGGCAGACACAACCCACAATGCTAACCCCTACACAAATGCTTTCTACAGACATCTCCAAGAATGCATGGATCATGCAATCCCATATATGACCAAGACACTCTCCACAAAGGGACAGCATCCTGTCTGGTGGACCCCAGCCATAGACAGATTGTATTACAAAAGATGGAAGCTACTGCAAGACAGAGCATAATTCCATAAAGGGAAGGCATGTCTGAGCAGCACTAGTAAGGATCTATTTTCCATCATACAAACATCCATGGGCAACTTTGAGAGGGAAATCAAGAGGGACACTACAGATAACCAGAAGGCCTTCTTCAGTTATGTTAGCAACCTGGTCAGGATCCATCCTCTATGCCCATAGTTAGTACACAACAACAAATATTTCACTGACACCACAGATATCGACAACATTGTGGCAGACAGGTTCAGTGCAGGTGTCACCCGCCCTCTCCCCAAAATAAGACATAGTTATCCCAGCTGACTGTAACCTCCCTGTCATCACAGATGTCCAGGTGAGAGCCACCATCAGGACAGCAGAATACACAACATGAATGGGACCTGATGGTATCCCCAGTTGCATGCTACATAAACTCTGACAGGAGCTAAACACACATATAGAAGTGCTATGTAACACTAGCCTGACTACAGGATATGTACCTGTACACTGGCGCACAGCAGCAGTGGTTCCACTCCACAAGGAGGCACCTCAACATACCAATACAATACAACACAATACATTACATTACAATACAATACTATACAATATGCTATTGCCCCTGGGACTACAGCAGCATACTGTTCTGCTACCCTGACCATTGTGACACATGTGGTGTGATGGTACCTGCTGCTGTCACACAGTTACACAGGATGACTCATATGGCATATTACCTATCTGACTAACATTCAGTAGGGGTATGTGTGACATATACTCATGGGGAGTCTTGCTTCTTAACACTGTGTGGTTTATTGCAGGGTATGTCTTATCTGTGGGTAGGAACTTTTACCTACACATGTGCTCTCTATTGCAGTGGCATGGACGACACACAGCAGTCATTTAGGTTGTGGATGGTGTGAGGTGTTACTATGGTTGTTGGACATCTGTCATGGGTGTGACTTATGTATGTAAATCCGGGAGTGGTAACCTCTATGTGGGTAGTATGTGTGTACTTTCTGGTGTTGTCTGTCACGGTGCATTGGTAATGTGTTTGAGTGCATTGTCACAGTGTTGTACATGTCACTGTGTCCTTCTCCATATCTGTAGCTGTCATGTGAGGTCCATACCATGGCATCCATTATGTGGTGTGGAGGGGTACACCGACCTACATGTCCATAGCTGACACACCATGTCTGCTGACACATACCATGTGCAGGTATTCCAGGAATAGTGTGCCACTGTGAATATCATTGGGGGCACTATTGTACACATTTATGACCCTGTTCACCCCTGACACATGCAGTGGTGGGCAGCCAATCACATATCTGGTGGTTACTGGTGTAGGTGATTTGTAATGGGGTATGGTACTCCGGTTTTGACACTGGTGTTCACTCCATGCCTTTGTCACCAGGCACCTGTTGCAATACATCTGTACACATGTGCCTCACTCAGAATATATATACATCTCTCTCTCTATATATATATGTATATATATATATATATGTGTGTGTGTGTATATAGATATATCTATATGTATATATATATATATATATGTCTGTATACATATACACATATATATATATTGATGTACATATATTGCTATAGATATGGAGAGGGGGGACACACAGAGGGGGTGAGAGTGACAGAGGGGTGGGACAGGGGTGTTGAGGTTGTCATATACAGTCATACCTGTAGACAGTCAGATCAGTCTGTCTATGTATATGTATCTACATATATCTATATCTGTATGTGTGTATTACATATATATGTTTGTACATATTCTATCTACATCTGTCTATGTATTCCTACATCTCTCTCTATGTATGTATACATATATGCATATTATATATATATATATATATATATATATATATATATATATATATATACATACATACATATTTTGACATACATATCCATATGATAGACAGGTATATCAACATGTTTGTCTACCATACTGTATACACACACACTAACATACTGCTAAACATACATAACTGTGAAACCTACTTTGTACATTGCACTACAACCTAGAGTCAACCTGCATTGATATGTGCACATAGATGCTCTCACATACAAATGTATGTACAGCCTTCACTGATAGTTGCTGTATGTCCCCTGCCCTTTACACATCTTCATATACATATGGATACAGACCAATGACACATATGGAGGGTTCACAGTATGTAGACCTTTATAGTATTACTTTACATTACCTGTGTTTGTCACAGCTGCTTGTGTTGCCATCTGGTTGTCTGTCCTGCTGCTCCACTTGCCAGTTGTCAGCTTTCAGGTGGCTGTTGCTGAACAGTTTTGTTTGTGTCTGCTTAATTTCAATTTTCTCTGTCTCTGTCTCTGTCTGTCTGTCTGTCTCTCTCTCTCTCTGTCTGTCTGTCTGTCTCTCACATCCTCCTCAGGGTGCAATGAAAGTATTGCATGTGTGGACTGGGAGTACAGCATACTTTTGTAGGTATCTGCATATGTCCATGTGACGGCCTCTGCACCAATTGTTAGCCAGCATTTGCTAATTGCATGCAGCCAGTTGTGTACTGATTGCAGTTCTCACTGTGATTTCAGAACAGTGCTATAAAAAGGTATGTGAGATAGGCGTAGCCCTTTCAGATTTTAAGGGCAGGGACCATGCTGGTATGCTGTGGACAATGTTCTGTGAGTGTAAAGGTTGGTATCTCTCTCATATTTCCAGCTGTGTTGTAGATTAACATTCCTCCATTCATTTCTCCAGTTTCCTGTACTAACTGTGTATGTACACTGACACCTACAACTACTACTACTGTTAATGTGTGTGTGTGTGCTTTCCTTGCACTTTTACTTTGTTGCTAAGGCTTCAATATTTGCCCTTTATAGTCACTACTTGTATGCCTGCTAGGTGTCCTGACTGTAGTGTGCTGCTGTGGCTTTCCTATTTTCCATGTACATTCACACCTTGGAATGCTTGCTATATCTGCTAGGGTGTTACAGCATGCAGTGTGGTCTGGCCATGGTGTGGGCCTTGACATCTATTAGGGTATTTGAGTATGCTGCTGAGCAGGCCCCAGAGACTCTCAGGTTCATCTGTTATCTGCCTTATGGAATGGTACATATCAGTGGGGTACACCCATTAAATTGTCTGGTATGGTGCAGTTGTGACTGTGGGTTAGCATGAGCATATGTATTGCTACACTTATTCTGCCATGCAAGTGGTGAATACTTTCAGGACTCCATAGTTACCATTGCATGTGTTGTTACACCTTTCTGCCTACTGTTTGTACAT
This sequence comes from Protopterus annectens, assembly GCF_019279795.1. Taxonomy (NCBI): domain Eukaryota; kingdom Metazoa; phylum Chordata; order Ceratodontiformes; family Protopteridae; genus Protopterus; species Protopterus annectens. Next base: position 440,467,606 of record NC_056726.1, read on the forward strand.
TTCACATGGAGTCTGTGGGGCATCCCTGTAAGTCATTCACTGTTGCTATGTCTAGACTCTTAACTATTCAAATATGGTGGTATCAGACCTCTCATGTGTACAAATATTTGCAGGTTGTCCACATTTCTGCCTCATATTTTGGTCAATATCTCATGCACAGCTTTTTCTGGCAAATCACTCTGGGCTCAAGTCAGAATATAGTGACAAACATTCAAGTTTCAGACTTCATACCCTTCCAAACATCCCACAAAATGCAGAACCTGTTACTCTCTGAACTGTCTGAGTTTGTTGTAACATTATTTGTAATGTGTCCCTGGTTTTGGGCCTTTGCTCCACATATTTTATTACTTGGTCCGGATGTGTTCCTGTAAGAGGTTGTGGGGTATGGGCAGTGATTATCCTGCTGTGAGTATGTGTGTGGCTTGCAAGGTGCTACAGTGACATTATTACCTACTAGCTACCAACTAGCATGGCTGTTTCTGTTCACACACTACTATTATGGAAATCCACTAGTTTTGACAGTAATTCTAAATGACATGCTTTGTGTACTACACATCCTATATTCCCTTTACATTCATTCCTACTATTACATGATATATTTATTTTAGCACAATGTTCTTGTATAACAGTTATGGCTTAATGGTAAGTCATGCAGACTACTGTTTCCAAGGTCCTGGGTTCAGGACTGACAGTGGGATTTTATTTTGCTTTTGAACTGACTACAGGACCTGTCAATCAGAGTGCCTAAGGCACTTTTAAGCAGTTGTAACCGGGTTAGCGCTGGTTTGCGCAGAGCTCACGCATGCGCACTGGCGTTCAGCTCCACGCACACCCGCTTACAAACGCTTAAAAGTGCTTACTCTTGCGCACACCCGCGCTATTTTCTTTGAAAGAAATGAAAATGGGGAGACAGGAAAGTGGTGAAAAAGGGGTCACAAAGAGGGTAAGACAGTAGGGAAACAAGCTTGGGTTTTGCAGGAGGGATGTAGGTAAGGCCCATAGCTGCCCATTTCTTCATCAGCAACAGCTGTGTATATGTTTGTAATTTGGTGTGACATTTGATACCTTCCACCCCTGAGAGAGGTGTAAGGACAGCAATAATACTTGTTGTACAGCCAATTGTAATTGATAGTTTCCATGTCTAGTAGACATATGTGGAATGGGCAGCTATGTATGGGGTGTAATTTTTTTGTGGGTACAGAGTGCCCTTTTTTTTTTTCAGGTGAGAGTGGTATGTCAGGTGAAGGAAGTCGGTATAGCTGGGGAGGTAGGTTGGGTAGGTCAACAGACAAGACAAACAAGATGCATACAGTGGCGGTGTATGACACTTGTGGGGGGGTTACACAATTGACGGGGATGGAGGTTTGGATATCCAGAGCCCATGAGCCCACAGATGGCAACAGTGGAACTAATATCCTCCCCCATGGGCAGTTGCCACTGTTCCTTCACTGCCCAGGACGTGGCTGTGCTGGGGGCTGTGTAGGCCAGGCAACAGGCATGCCCGTAAGTTGTGCCACCTGTGCCTCAAGCTGGCGTAGGGGCTCAAGAACAGAGTCCCGGATCTCCCTACGCACCACAGTCCGGACGCTACGGAGGGTGAGTGGTGGTTCTCCTCCGGCCACGCTTGCAGAGGGGAGACGGGCCCCATCCCCTGCAGTGCTTCCACCTGCAGGTGGCACAGGGCCACCGGAGGAGGGTCCAGACTGGGCACTAGTCCCAGATGCACTCGCCAGCTGAGGTGGGAGAGGTGGGTCCACTGTCGTTCTATGCTTTGCATTATGTCGTGACAGTTTGGGTTAGTGACATACAATACCATTCGCAATTAGTTGTAACAGCATGCATTAGTATTCCCATTAACCAAACACCCAGATATTCACACCATTGAACAGCAAGCATAACACATGCATAATTTGAACAGCAATACACAGTCCAACAACATGCAGGGTTGATTGATGGCAACAGGCCATCAGGTTTGGATGTATGAACAGGGCAGATGCATCAACGGACATGCAGATATTTATGACCCATCAGGACAAATGTCCAGGGGTGTTAATTGTGATTGCACATACCAATTTCACGTGGAATGGATTATATGTGGTTATAGGGTGGGGTGAAAAAAATATTATTAACACCATCGAATACCAATACATATGCTGTACATTTCTAATAGCTGCAGATATATACACACTACTGTTCTAACTACAGTTTCCTATATGATAACTACTTCAATTTGGTGATAGGACTGTTACTGCTACATCAATATACATTTTATTGTTGTTCATACACGTTCATATCTGGCTTTGTTCAGCTACATCATCCTGCTACATTTGCTTTATATAGCTATAGACAACTGTGGATGTTTGATATTTCAGACAATCATACTATCTGCATATTGCAGACTGAGAGCAACATATCCAGATTTTGGGATACATATTCCAGCTGCAGCAACACTTTGGACACATTTCGCAGTTTGGTTCTACTTGTCACATTCATTTCATTCTGTACTGACTGCAGTATACTTTATACAGGGGTTATTACTACTTTATTGGTGGATTCATAACTCTTTCTCACACCCTCTCACTTGTTTTCATTTTACTATTCAGGATGGTACTTACTTCTAGGCTTTATTGACATGTTTTACCTGTAGTTATTACAATCCTTTCCAGCAGTCTCACTTCTGTCATGTTTCAGTATTTCAACAGGGATATATTTCACACATGTGAGTTGCTCATCTTCTGCAGCTGTACTTTTCAGCCTGCTGCAGGTTGTGCACTATGATATTATAGGTGGGGCATCTTTATTTCAGACTTTATTTCAGACATTTTCATTTTTCTGTTTGGATTTCAGACTGCAACACACTTTTGTAATCAAGCAATACTTGCAAACACTTTTACACTGTTACTTGCACATTTTATTACTTAGTGACTACACTGCACTCTTTTGCTAACTGTCATACTTTGATATTTCTTTACAGTTACTGGGAGTGGATTACTGACCTGCCTGGTGGCGCAACCGCACCAGCCTATCGCCATAGGCTCTGCAGTTCACAGAACGGACACCTGCAGCTGTAATATAAATGAAGTAATATTGGAATACACATCTCCATAATATCAGCTAATTTAATTTCTTACATACATAATTAAATGTAACTTACTCAGTAGTGTGGCGTTGGGCATTTGCCGGGCCTCCTGTATCCAAAGGTTCAATTGGTCCTGCTTGCGTCTCTTCAGGTCCGCATGGTGGTGATGGACCTGCTCACCAGTCCTTGGAATCCCTGTGGCACTGGTAAGATCATGAGCCAACCGGTCCCATGCCTCAGCCCTATATGCTCCCCACAGGACCTGGCCCTGCATGAGTTGGGCCTCATGATTGTGGACTAGGAGCCAGACCATGTATCTAGACTCCTCAACGCCCCACCTCGGTGCTCAAAAGCAACTACCCTCACCTACACCTGACATTCTGGCTGCAAGTCAGTTCTACAATCGTTTATGCTGTGTATTCCCGCCTATGGGGCTTATATATGCCGTTTTTCCCGCACTTATCTGTGATTGGCCATTTTGGAATTGTATCCACTTCACAATACCTGCTTTGTCATGCTCCACTTTCTATTCATTCCCATATATTTGCTTTTACTGCATTTCTGAGTACAGCTGTAGTAGCTTAGTGGTTCAGTACCTTGATTATGGTGCATGGTATCCTGGGTTCGAACCTGGCCACTGCTTTGTATATTTTATGACTGTCTAGACAGGCTAGGGGGTGTGTCTGTGTAAAAGCAGTTTTGTTACAGCTTGCTCAACGTTGCCCGTCAGTTAGCTTGTTGGCGTGGTGTGCAGCTCCGTGCAAACAGGGTGCGCTGGTTTACGCCTCATTTGGCTGTCAGCACACATATTACGCTCAGCTCAGCTAGGGTCACACAGTTTCAGCGTGTGAAACCACTGCTCAGCTACGGGCACTCATTTTGCACCTGTTAAACCACTGCTCACCTACGGGCACTCATTTTGCACCTGTTAAACCACTGCTCACCTACGGGCAGATGCACTCACCTTGTTAAACTGTAGCTCAGCTATAGGCACGTCTGTCATTTTTTATTGTTTTGTTACCTCACATTTCTTCAAAATAAATGGACTATTTCATTACATTTTACATAAAATGTGATTTTATATGTGTACATGTTTGTCAGGGACTTGTTTCATGCTTATTTTGCTAAAAATAAAAAATTGGTGTTGTGGGGGCTCGAACCATGAATGCCTGTTCTTCAGCTGACGTCTCTACTGCTACACTATTGCTTCTTGGTTTACTTTGCATATTTAGTTCTTATATGCTTTCCCACTGACTGCTAACTGTAGCTGCACTACGGGCACGCCCGCGCAAACGAGCGCACTCACGGGCAAACATCTTTACAATTTAAAAAAAATATATAACATGTTAATTTATATATTTTCTGTTCATAGTCTGTGGGGGCATGTGTTGTGCTGTGTTTATTCACATTTCCGTGGACTCTGTCGTGGGTGTTTACTTTGGGCACTTTTACTTTTCTGGGGGCGTGTCCGCTTGCAGGGCTCGGCCTACGGACATGCCCCCTACTGTCTTACACGGACCGTGTTAGACTTAGGTGTGATTCAGCATGCTCTCATGAATATGCAGAGCATGCTGACATCACTCCATTTAACTGCAGCCTCTGTGTAAGAGTTATAACTCTTACACGGAGGCTTCATGAATCCTGCCCTTTCTTTTCTGTTATGATAAGTACAGCACATTGGAAAACCCTATCAAAACATTTACCAATTAATTTCTAATAGCTGCCACCTATTTTAGAAATGTTACAGCTCAGAATATTTAGAAGTCGAATGTCTATACATTTACTAAATATTACAAACTGGATACTGAGTGTAAATAAGGAACATGTTTGGATGTGGTGTCAAATAACCATGAAATTGCAAAGTAGTCAAATTTTACACAATTACTTGGGTATCTGATCATGTTATTACCCTCTTTGACAGTAAGGATATTAGGAAGAGATCACTGCAGCAGAAAGGAAACATTTCCATTGTCTTACTAAAATTTTTGTTTTAATGTTGTTGTTCTTGTACCTTATATATGCAGTATATAGTATATTACTCACTACCATTTTTCTCACGTGAATTTAGTTAGTACATGATTAGATGTTGACATAAGACAATTTTCCTTTTTCAAAAGAACCAATTTGGTGCAAACCGATCTATTTTAGGGACAGCATGCACAGGCCGATACCAATACTGATTTGTCCCTACACAGATGGATGGTTAGGGCTCTGGAAATCTCACCATATTTCCACAGTCTCATTGGTGACCTCTCCCTTGAAAACCATTTGTTATGGAGAGTGTTTTCCACAGCTGTGCTTTTCCAAACAAACAAAACATATAATAGTCTATTAGTTGTGTTATTCATGCAAAGATTGTGATATTTAATAGTGAATACGTGTGAGATAAAGGAAAACAGTATCGGTCTGCTTTAATGTGTGACTTGCTTTCTTCTCCACCCATTCCTATTTTGAGACATTTCAAAGCAACCAAATCCGGGTTGCTTTATAGGTTAGACAGTGAGCCTTGCAGCCTTTGATCAGTATGGCTATAGCTCATTTTGTATGAATCCATAGTGAAATGTATACACCATCAAAAGCAATGGTATGTCATCAGGCTACAAGAAGATAAAAATCTAGCAGATCAATTGATTACAGTTAGTTAAGTATTAATGTTACTGTACTCCACTGCTTGATTACATTGTTCACCCTATCTCAGTAAGAAAAAGCTTAAGTTTTCCTTAGTTTATGAAACAGCTAAACATTTTTATATAATTTTGCCTGGCAATGAAGCAATTAAATTTTAAAATAAAGCATCTGTATTTTAGCTGCCTCTCAATACTTCCCTGTAGCCTTGAACTGAACCAATTTACTGCAAGCCCTAACTAGCATATCTCTGAGTAGCAACGTTTTTTTGTTTTTTTTATAGTAGTGCCTTCAGCAAGATAAAAATGAAAATACAATTGTACCCCTCCCTGGAGTTGTACTCTTTTTCCTGTAGCTGGAAATTCCATGCTTCTTACAGTGCTGCATATAGTATAAAATAAAAATTACCTACTTTAAATATTTGTTTTGTGTTACTATATTTATTTGCTGATTTCATACAGCTAACCTGTAGCATCATAATTTTGGAATTAGATCAAAACACACTGTATTAGCTTAACGAGGACATCAAAGTGCAGCAAGAATGTCAACTGCCTAATTCTACTGTATGTAGGCAGGCACTAAAACTACACATCAGACAACTTTCACTTTTTATAGTTAAAAATAAAATCCATCTGGGTTTGCTAATTACATTATAGGTTTATAGGCTTGTTTTTCAAGCTTGTGATTTACTGGCTTTCAAGAAATTTAACTGCTGTAACACCATGTTCATATTTCTTACTTTCAATATGTCTGTCAACATTACTTTGAAAGATCTCAGTAGCTGACGTCTACTGACTGGAAGAGAGTACATTATTAATACTGTATTAAGCCATTCTCTTGACATTATAATGCATTTTGCTGAATGAAGGCTCTGTAACCTATGAGGGAGAGCAAACAAAAGTTGCACAGACACACACACACACACACACACACACACACACACACACACACACACACACACACACACACACACACAAGAAATATTCATCCCACTTTAGTCAACCCCCACAGGGAACATGAATATTTACTAATACTTATGATGCCATAAAAACTTACTTGACTCATTCAAAGTAATTATTTATACAATCTCAACTCCCCCTTCTCGACGTTAGTAATGGATGCTAACCCTAACCTTATATCTTTCCTTAAGAAAACTGTTTCTGTAAACCTGCCACTGCATAACACAGCTCAGACAAAACTACATACAAAAACACACAAGGACATCACTAAATCTTGCCAATTACCTAGCACTTACTCTAACCAGCAACCATTCACACACACACACACACACACACACACACACACACACACACACACACACACACACACACACACACACACACACGCACACTCTTAACTGTAGTCCTGAAACATTCAATGTATCCAAAAGTTTCAGCATTATTAACAGAAGTCCTACTTAACCACAACATACCATTTTTTTCGCTCAGCAACTGCAACACTGCATAACAGTACACTCGATAAAACATACATTCGTAAAGTTTAACACTCATACAACTCTTTTGTAAAAGTGACATTTGACCACCTCTGGTCAACCCATGAATTCAAACCCAGGCGAGCGCGCACCCACACACACACACACACACACACACACACACACACACACACACACACACACACACACACACACATTTTATATATATATATATATAGAAAGAGAGAGCGAGAGAGGGACTGTAGATATGTATTGCTTGTTAATTTTATATGCATTATTTGTTTTTCTATGTGTGTATATATAATACCTCACAAAGAGGATTACTGGCCTCAAACAGATGCCCTATGCAGACCGTCTCAAAAAGCTACAGCTTTACTCCATCGCATATCGCCTACTCAGGGGCGATCTCTGCCTAACATACAAAGCTATGTCAAACCCAGAGCTGTTGGACATGCTCCACTTAAAGAAATCCCAATCCGTCCGAGCTACACACTCTAGGGACCTTAACCTTGTCACCACAATAAACAGAACATGCTGGAGGGATAGATTCCTGTCCCAGAGACTTCCCATACTCTGGAACAGACTACTTATCTATGTCAAACAGAGCTCCTCATTAGCACTCTTCAAGAAAAATCTTGATGATTGGATGGGAAATGGGAAATTCACCACGGGGATCACTTCTGTGGCTCTGCTCGACAGGGGCACAGGAAAATAATTTTCTTGGGTGGCGAAAGCCAGGGTACATTTTTTGGGACCTGGCCGATAGCCTAGTACCTACCTATGAACCTATGAATATATATATACACATCTGTACTGTAAACAGACTTTGGTTAACAATGCAGGAGGTCAACAGTTGTGCGATAACAGGAAGTCCCCTAAGTTGCGAATATATCCTTTACCCAGAAACTGTATAATGTTGTAGTTAGAATATATAATTAACATACAGTGTGGGAGTGTTGGGAGGCCTGTCCCCCCACAAAAAATGCTGTTTTTTAACTCTGCATGTTCCAAGGAGCAACCTCGGCGCATGAGAAGGAAGTCAGTCAACCTATGCGTTTCGAAGTTAGTGATTTGACTTAATCTACACTGATGTATCATTTCAAAGAATGCCACTATATCCATATGGATTCCATTCAAGTGCTTGAACTCTGAAGAGTTCTGCAATATCCAAAAATGTAACTTTTTGAACTTTGCCACTGTTACTGTGCTCAAGTTCGTGTTACAGGCGGGTTCGGGAATATACCCTTTCCCCAATGCATGCGTGCACGCACACACACACACACACACACACACATATGTGTATATATATATATATATATATATATATATATATATATATATATATATATATATATATATACATACACATATACATATACAAAGGATATAAAATGTGTATACACCCCTGTTAAAATGCTAGGTTTTTTGTGATATAAAAAAATGAAACCACAATAAATCATTTCAAAACTTTTCCGACCTTTAATGTGACCGATAACCTGTACAACTGAATTGAAAAACAAATCTGTTAGGGGAAAAAATATAAAAAATAAAAAACATACAATAAGCTGGTTGCATAAGTGTTCATGCCCTTAAACTAGCACTTTTTTGAAGCACCTTTTGATTTAATTACAGCATTCATTCTTCTTGGGTAGGAGTTTATTAGCATGTCACATCTTGACTTGGCAATATTTGCCCACTCTTCCTTGCAAAAGTGCTCCAAATCTGTCAGATTGCGAGGGCATCTCTTGTGCATAACCCTCTTCAGGCCACCCCACAGATTTTCTATTGGGTTTAGGTCTGGAGTCTGGCTGCGCCATTCCAAAACTTTAATTTTCTTCTGGTGAAGCCATTCTTTTGTCATTTGGATGTATGCTTGGGGTTATTGTTGCGTTGAAAGGTGAGATTCCTCTTCATCTTTCTAGCAGACACCTGAAGGTTTTGGGCCAAAAATGACTGGTATTTGAAACTATTCATAATTCCCTCCACCTTGACTAAAGCCCCAGTTCCAGCTAAAGAAAAGCAACCCCAAAGCATGATACTGGCACCACCATGCTTCACCGTGGGGATGATGTTCTTTTGGTGATGAGAAATGTTATTTTTGCGCCAAATGTACCTTTTGGAATTGTGGCCAAAAAGTTAAACCTTGGTCTAGTCAGACCATAACACATTTTCCCACATGCTATTGGGAGACTTGATGTATTGTATTGTTTTGCAAATTTTAGCCAGGCCTGGATATTTTTCTGTGTAAGAAGCCTTCCATCTTGCAACCCTACCCCACAGCCCAGACATATGGAGAATACAAGAGATTGTTGTCACATGTAGTACACACCCAGTACTTGCCAGAAATTCCTGCATCCCCTTCATTGTTGCTGTAGGTCTCTTGGCACCATCCCTGACTATTTTTTGTCTTGTCTTTTCATCAATTTTGGAGGGACATCCAGTTCTTTTTTTGACCCATATTTTCTCCACTTTTTGATGACTGTCTTCACTGTGTTCCATGGTATATTCAATGCAGTGGAAATTTTTTGTACCCTTCTCCTGACTGATACCTTTCAACAATGAGATCCCTTTGATGCTTTGTAAGCTGTTTGCAAACCATAGCTTTTGCTGTAGCAGGCAACTGAGTAAATGTCTGGAAGATCCTACTAGGACAGCTGATCTTTATTTGGGGCTCTCAGAGTCTCTTTAATTGACGACAGGTGTGCACCCAAGAAGACTGAATGCTGTAATTGAATCAAAAGGTGCTTCAGCAAAGTATTAGTTTAAGGGTGTGCACACTTATGCAACCAGCTTATTGTACGTTTTTTATTTTTTATCTTTTTTCCCCTATCAGATTTGTTTGTTTTCAATTGAATTGTACAGGTTAAAAGTTACATTAAAGGTGGTTCATAGGTTCATAGGTTAGTACTAGGCTATCAGCCCTAGGGCCTATACAAGCCTAGCCCATAACAATTCCCTATATGAATATGTCCATTATTTTTATTTTCCTGGACCCCTGTCTGTAAAAGCGTGAGACCTGACTGGGGTGATTTTTCTCCTTCCCCCCATCCAATCAATTCTTGAAGAGGTCAAAGAGGTCCAAAGAGCTTGACATGTATATGGGCATCATTCCAGAGAGTCTGGTCTCTCTGGGTCAAGAACCCTCCAACAAATTTGTTTTGTTTATTGTGATGATTTTGTTTAGATGGGCGATAGATCCTCTCTGGTATTTGGTATTTTTTAGCATATGTCCAGTGTAGCATGTCCAACAGCTCTGGGGTGTGAAGTGGGAGATCGCCTCTGAGAGATCAGACAATAGTAGACACATATAGCTGGAGTATAGCTAAGGCTTTTATAATGGGGCCATCTGCTTTAGGCCTTTTAGTCTTGATGAGGTTTTTCTCTTGTTGCCTTTCCAGTTTTCAGTTGTCAGTTGAGTACTATGGTACAAATGGGGCATTATAATGTCTATAATGGGTCTAATGAGGTGGGAGAACAGTGGGACACAGACCTCCTGAAAAGCCCTGAAAATGTGATGATGGTGAGTGCTAGATGGTGAGATTTGCTGTTGTGAGTTGTTTGTTTGTGTATTGTGGCGATCCTACTGTCCACCTGTGTCCCTAAGTGTCTTATCACACTTTCTGTGTTTCACCTACTGGGTAATATATGGATATTCATGGATACATGTTTTATTCATGGCATTTCTAAAAGGGGAGCTAATGGCATGATCTTTGGGCAGCACATGTGTTTCCTGGGCCCTTTGTATTTGCATCTGTTCATGTGGGATTCAATTTCATTTTCATCCAAGGTTTCATTCATCAGTCAATGGCAGCCAGGAGTCCCTTAGTGTTGACCTTTGTTTCTTAAGAGAAGTAGATGCTTGACAAGTAGATAGATGCCAAAAAAGAGCTGCCCCCCCTGGACCTTTGTCTGGGTCTGATGTGGGTCACTTGTCTGTTTACAGTGTGGGTTCTATCGGTGAGTCATTTAGCAACCCATGGGTCATTTCATGATTAATTTGCAACTTAGTAAGTTTATTAATGCCCAACTGGTGGGGTTTATCTATGATTCCAGAGTGGGGATGGTGTATTGGCCTTACCAAGGTCTAGAGATAGGCTGTGTGGACCACCTTGATTCAAAAAAGTCAATCAGGTTCAGACAAAAATCACAAAAGGTTCCCAAACCAGGAGTGGGTTAAGCACAAACCCAAACTGGGTGGGTGGGTTCCAGAAGGTTTGAATCAGATAAGTGTTTCCAAGTCAATTGGACTGAAGGGTTGGCCTGCAGATTGGGATAGTTTGTGGATGATGATGATTGGAGTGTGTAGGAGGATCCAGGAACCTGAGGTGAGGGATTATGGGAACTACTGCTAAAGGTGACTCATGACATTAAACATGACACATAGGAGGTGTGATTTCATATTGTAGTTCATGTAGTACACAGCCTCATGTCATATTCTTGGCATATGCGCCGTGTTTAGCTTTGGTCAGTGCTTTTTGGCATGCTGGTGTTTATTATTACTTTTTTGGCGGGTGTGTGGGGGTGGTATGGGCATTTGGGTGAGAGTGGGTGAAGGAAGGGCATTGATTGTCTGCCAGGATGATAGAAGTGAGCTTCGGATCAGCTTAGAAATTAGCATATCTTGTTTTAGCTCGAAGGTATGCTGTTTTTATGAAAAGTTTTGAAATGATTTATTGTGGTCTCATTTTTATATATCACAAAAAACAGGCATTTTAACAGGGGTGTGTACACTTTTTATATCCACTACAAACACACACACACACACACACACACACACACACACACACACACACACACACACACACACACACACACACACACACACACACACACACACACACACACACACCCATATATATATTTTTTTTAGCATGGGTTGTGGTGGGTGAAGGGGGTACGTTTTATTCTTTTTCAAATCTGTGTGATTTGATTTTTTTCTGTGTGCAAATCTTTGTGTGTGTTCCTTATTTATCTGTTTTCTCTCTCTCTCTCTCTCTCTCTCTCTCTCTCTATATATATATATGTATGTATATACACACCCACCCACACATGAACACACACATATATGTGTTTATAAAGCATTTATCTATATGTGCTCAGCACACGTGTGTTATGCTACTGTTCATTAAAAATAATTATGTCACGAAGAGACAGCATCATTATTAATTTAAGAATGTTTATAATGCTAAGAAACATCATTCTATAATAACATAAATAGTTGTTATACTTGTCAAACACCTCCATGTGCTGAAATATGGCATGGGCAATTCATGTGTTTAGTACATATTTGGAAGTCAGCTGACTGTTGGCCTGTATGTGGTGCTTAGTATATCATCTCTGAGTTAGTTCAGTGTCTTGTTCAGTACCATTTATAGAAATCTTTGACAAACTAAAGCTCCTTATGCTGAAATCTATAATAGTCTTGCAGTACTCATCTGTTAGCAGTGTTTTGGCTTAGACAGCTTTTGACAATGGAAGGTCATTCAGATTTAACATTATAGGTCTTTTCTAGGTCACCCACCATTGTGGTTGCCTATCTGGTTGTGATGTATTGGTCATCTGTCCATATGTAGGTGGTGGCAGGTCAATATGTATCTTTGTGGTCATCCATCTTTCCGTGATGGGTGCTGTAGCTCTACTACCATTTATGGTAGGTATTGTAATTCTTTCATCTGTGGTTGATATTGCAGTTACCCCATTATCTTTGTTGGGTGTTATGCTCAACCTTTCATTTATGATTAGTCTGATCTGTCTTTCATTTAAAAACACTTACTTGGTCATTTGTACCACTATGATTTTTGATCTGCCTCACATTTTTTACTGTATATAAACTGGATTTCAGATTTTTTTTATAAATGTAATTTTTTTGTTCAGCTTTCACTGGTGTAGTAAACAGCTTTTTTAATATGCACTTCTGAAAATATTGAAAAATATTTGTAATTTACTGAAAAGCTAGATTTAGAGGGTTTTTTTTTTTTTTGCTTTTTTGTTGAATTTCAAAATAAGGAACACATACATAGCCATAAAACCAGAATGTGAGCACAAAAGTAGTTACACAGTAGTACTCCCACCAGTGACCATATTCTAAGTAACCGAATGGGTGCTAACTAGTGTAACAGCAAACCAGATCATTGAACACCAGCACACTGTTGAACATCCTAATGCAACCAATCGGTCCATAAGTATGATCCAGTACAGCTATGTCCTCATGGACATAACGTGGATGTGACTTTGAATACTAATCCCAGTATGTCAGAATCAGTTTTGCAATGTATTTCTCACCTGTCCTTATATCATGGAAGATATTACCCTTCATTTTCCTTACATTACATAAACCTCCTTCATATCAGTTCCAAATCCTATTACACCACTCCATTCTCACTCCACATTGTACTTCCCTAACATTTTAACCCCTAGCTTTCTCCTTTGAAAGCACCACTTCTTCAGAACCACCCTGACCCATGCACTTACCCCGCCACTCTAAATAGTAGAACAACTTCTTTGGCTAGTTGCACATCAACCATAACTTCCACATTTTCTGTATCTACTTTTAAGTTTATACCCCCTTTACTGCTAGTATCATATGTCTACACCACCCAACAATGATTATTCTAACTGATTCCACACTCCTGCCAATCACTTCCTTTCAATGCCTTTGCAATATTGCCCTTTATTGAATGCAGCCATAGCTTTCAGCTCTCCCTTACTGTCCCTGATTGTGCATCATATTTTATTCTGTCACTCATATTTTTTGCTTTCTGGTAAATTAATAAAGATTATTGTGAGTCAGTAACGGCAGTAATGAGAGCTGTACACATTTCCTTCTTTAGAAGATGCATGCTGATACTATAGTTATTGTTGTTTTAACTTTCTAAGTGATTTAGAGGAATATTTAAAAGTTGTCTCTGATTTTGGGCCTTTGTGTCCTATTACTTTTGCTTTGCTTCTGATTCTTCATCAAAAAAAAAAAAAAGTTGAGAGCTATGTAAGCAGTGATGTACATCAGCCAAGACTCTGTTCTTTTGTCTACCCTCTCTTTTCCCAAGCCATCCTCTAGTGGCCACACTTTCAGGTCCATGGCTAAAGGTCTCCCTGCAACCTCTTCCCAGTACTTGACTGCTGTTTTAGATATAAGATTTACCATCTGACAGTCCCACTATATGTTCATATTACCTGGCCTTGGCACTTGACACAGCCCACTCTCATCCCTCTCCAAAAATCCTCCTTCTTAAGCCTGCTTACACCACCAACAAACACAATATGTCTGCTGGTCAACAACAGGCCTAGAAACTCTGACTCTTTTCAAGACTTTACAGATTTCTCTGTTCCAGCCTTCACCACTCCACACCAAACTCTTCTTTTCCCACCCTCTTGTTATTTTATCTCACACTATTCCATAACAACTTTTGTAGAGTCCCTGACAGATCCATCCAATCCTAACAATTTTCCTTCTCTTCTTCAGCCTCTCCACTGTCAGCCTTGTCTGACTGCTCCTTCCTGCTTGCCTGTCATTCTCTACAAATCGGTTGACATTCCATTGCAACCTCAAGTACCTTAAACAACCTCAGTTCTTCCACCAAAATTGACTTCTTATCTCCTCCCACATGACACTCTCACCCTCATCACACATCCACATATCTCTTACCCTAAACACTCCTCTTTATACCCACCCTGTATCATTAGAAAGCCCTCACTTAATCTGTAACTCCAGATACTCCACAAGTTCTTATCCATTTTCCATATAACTCTGTAGCAACCCCACTTTCCTCAGCCACATCTTCATTTCCAGTTTCACTTTTTGAAATATATCCTTAGAAAAGATAGTTTTGTCAAACTTCTGATACCATACAATACTCATCTGTACCTTCCTTTCTGCTGACCATTTTCTCTATAGTTGCACATACTATGTAGCCAATGTAATCAGTAACACTCAATCCCCTTCCTCTACTTTGCCCACATCTTAACTTTTTTTTTCTTTCCAAAGCTGACCATTTCCTGCCACCAGCTGCTCCCTTTGATCACTGGGTCTACTAGACCTGAGTTAGCACCCCCAGGCTCTATCTGACCAATGTCCAGGCCTGGTGAGGAGACTGAGGATACTGGTGCAGTGTTATTGTGCTGCTGGAAGTGGACACTAATTCCTGCCATCCCAAGCCAGTCTCAAAAGCTCTGCAGTCACTGCCTTAGGGGGTACATGCATACTCTAGCTCATGCACAACATCCTGACTAAGTCGCTCACTGATTGTACAGCATGGAGTTCACCAGACTGTTAATGTTGCTTATTGTTGTAAGTCTAGGTTGCCTCCCTCCCTCCAGGATGGATAAGCTGTTATAAGCCATTTACTTTCATCCTCTGCCTGTGGCCCATCCAGCACCTGTGTCACTATTCAGATGCAGTGCACGTCTCAAATTTAGCGATGATCACAATTCCCTCTGCCGTATGTAAATGAAGTGTGACCTCTGCCACTCAGCAGTGTCCCTCTCCTTGAACTTAAACATACGTGTTGTAACTAGTATAATCAACACTGTTATGCAGATTGCATAAACCTGTCCTGAAAGTGTTGCCATCTTCCCCTAAAACATATCACTGCCTGAATCTTGCCAGCCTAATTCTTCCACTTTTCCTCTGTTGTTTGTTTGCACATAGGAAATAATAAAAATGCCCAATTAATTTACCCTTCCTCACCTCCAGTAGCTTTAAGTCTCCTGCAGCCATCTGCTGAAATGGTACTGCCATTGAATTAGATTTGCTGTGTATAAAGCTCACTTTTTTTTCAGAATGGGTCTATAAAGAAGTATCACATCTGTATTAGTCAAGATGCAAAGTATCATAACTGAAACATCTAAATTATGAAAACATATTCCATAGAATTCATAGACACATTAGTGATGGTGAGGCTCTAGGCAGTGGGATTTTGATTTTTTTTAACTGTTAACACAACTATCAAGTGGTTCTTCTTTAGACACTTACCCCTTGATGATGCCGTTCACAAATTCAGTTCCATATTTTAATATTCTCAATTCCATTGTCCCCTTACATACTGTTAGAGTAAAATGTATCATATCCCCCTGGCTTACACTCAACAGCCATTCCTTAATGCAAAAAAGAGACAAAGCTTGGAGGATCTGGTCCAAAACAAAACTCCACTCCCACATCCAACACTATAAAGAACTTTGCAACCTTACTAAGAAATCTATCTACAAATATAAGAACTTCTATAATAACCGTACAACCTCATACTTTACCAACCCAAAGTAATTCTGGCACACCAGTAACCAAATTCTTCATCCAGTAATGATAACATCACTGTTCAGCCACAGAGAAGTTTCCAAGTTAAAATCTCTGGCAAAAATTGTTTAATAAACAGATTAAAATCACAAAATAGCTGTTAAGTAGATCGACTTATTCTACTGTTTCTAAAGGCTGTTTATGGATCGGAAGAAGGCAGTTTGCCAAAAGCACTTGTCCTCTAACAGCTATTTTGTGATTTTAATCTGTTTATTAAGTGCTTTTTGCCACAGATTGTAACTTGGAAGCTTCTCCGCGGCTGAACAGTGATGTTATCATTATTCATTTACCTTGTTTATCACCTGTTCTCTTGGTCAGCTGACATCTTTGCTTCTTTGCTTTGAAATTCTTCATCCAAGTAACCCCTCATCACCCCAACCATGCCCCAATAACACTCCACTAGAAACTGCCACCAATTTCAACTCTTATTTCAGCAACACTATCAGCAAATTAACACTTCAGACCAACTCCAACCCAAACGGTAATATCCCCCCTGACCCTCCCACATCCTCCAACCCCTCTCTGGCCTTCTCTCTGAAACCTGTATCCACCAACTACTTTAAATCCTTACTTCTAAAGCTTAAACCCTGCTTCCACTCTACTGATACTCTACCACCACTCTTCTCTAGAAATCTGTTAACTCTCTTGCCCTCCCCATCTCCAGTCTCATTAACTAATCCATTACTGAATCTAAAGTACCCAGTATCTGGAAACATTTCTATACCTTACCTCTCCACAAGGGAGGTAACTCCTCAGAACTTGCTAACTTCAAGCCTATTGCAATTATATTCCCCCCTTTCTAAAATTCTTGAGAAATGTGTACACAAACAAATCCTTCACTACCTCTTACAAGACAACTTACTTACCCCCACACAACATGGCTTTTGTCGTAAACATAGCACCTCCGCCACCCTCATTTCCTTTGTAAACACCATATTCCAAGCTAGAGACCATAACAAACTTGTCTTGTGTTTATTTCTTTATCTCTCAAAGACATTCAACACCGTCTCCCACCCCCTCCTCCTACACAAACTCTCTAAACTAAACCTATCCACTTCCACTATCTCCTTGTTTGCCAGTTACCTTAATGACCAACTTCAATCTGTTAAATGGCTTGCTGCAACTTCTTCTGCTCTACCTGTCAAGATGGGCGTACCTCAACGATCAATCCTTGGCCCATTACTGTTTAATACCTTTAACAACCTATTGTATACATCTTGCCGAAAGTCATCACTTGTGCAATACACAGGTGACTCCACAGTTATTTTATTTATTTTTATTTGCCTAGTTGTGAATCATATCTCATCCAATGAAAACTAAATAATGTGAATTAACAGCTGTCTCTACATCTCTTCCATAGATCTGTAAACCTACTTGCATATTGTTTTTTGTCTCTCTGTCTCTCCACTCTCAAATATGTATTTTAAAAAATGTATATTGTTATTGCTGTGGTGGAGTTTTTTCTTCTCTCCTCTGAAAGGACATGTATTATTTTATTTTACATTTGTTTACCGGGATGGTCTGACTGGGACAGTGCCCATTTTCTGTGGAGGCCCAGGGAGAAAATATCCAGTCTAAGTTTACATACAAACTATCACAATAAGTAATAGAAATTATAAACAAAATTAATTAAAAAATGAGTGTCAACACATTTACAGGATATAAATGTAAAAACAAAAATATATACACAGTATAAAACAGAACAAAACTATAAACACTTGAATATAGACAACTATATGGTTGAATTTATATATGTGGAGGAACATAACATTAGTTAGGAAATTAAACAGGGAGAATCACTTAGACAAAGTAGTGCATAGTTAGTAATACTTCCAGGTTGAGAGTTGCAGCTAGGAATGTAACTACTTATAGAGAAGTAGTGTTGTTAGAAGGGGTATGCTAACAGAGTTAGTACATACAGCCAAATTGTATAAGCAATGCTAAGTTAATAATTAACCTGGAGTGTTACATGTGCAAAGCCAGGATTCAAATAAGTGTCTTTTGAGAGATATTTTGAAATGATTAAGATTGTTTATGGATGTAATCCTATGTGGAAGGTTTTTATCACCACAGTTGATTCCCTCTACAACCTAACTACAATCACACAGAAATCCATCAAAAATTGTCTAAGAACCAACTAATTCTAAATCCAAAAAAGACTAAACTTACTTTTCCTCCCCAAAAATATAAACCATCTTAAATCTGCCTTCTCAATCTCATCCCGCAATAACACTCCAATCTCCATTGAAACACACACCGAAGTACTAGGGGTTATCGTTGATAACATCTCAAATTTGATCTGCATGTTCTCAACAGCATTAGGAAACCCCACCAAAAACTTGGACTCCTTTATAGGAGCAAAACATGTTGTCCAGTAAAGCTAAAATCTCCCTATCCATTGCCTACCTCCTCCCCATGGTATTCTATCGTTCACAAATCCTTGCTAACCTTCAAACCACTCTCCTAACAAAACTTGAATCCACCTACAACAAAGTTGCAAGATTCGCAGCAGATTATTCCTATCACTCGCACCACTGCCTTGCTCTTAAAAGGTTAAACTGGCTAGAATTTCCCTACCAGCTGCTTCTCTCTCAGCTTCAAATGACAAATTCTATTTTGTATGTTCTCACCTTATGTCCCAACATTCCCTCAGTTGTCTCCCTCTACTCCTTACTAAGGTCTCTATGAAGCTCTGAACAAACCCCGTCTTCAAATCTACAAGCCTAACCCAAAAACAGGAAAATCTTTACATTTACCCCCAGCCCAATCAGTGGAATAAACATCCTTTGGATATTAGAAATATCAATCACTCACTTCAATTCAAAGCTGCTATGAAAAACTATCTAAACAGAACATGGATCTGTCACTGTACGTACCTTCCATGACTGATGACCCCATACTCATCACCTCCCTCTCGTCTAACTCCCTTTCTTCTATCACTAATATTCTGCGATAAAAAAGTTAACTCTTAATTTACAGCAATTGTGCTGCACGTTATTGAAGCAACTTGAGGCATATCCTCTGAAGTGATTGTACAGCTTGTTCATAGGTTCATAGGTGTGTACTAAGCTAATGGCCCTGGAGCCTTTACAAGCCTAGCCCATAGGATTACCCTGGCATCATGCCACTCAACCTTAGTTCCTAGTGCGTCTGTCGAGTAGAGCCACTGGAGTGATCCTCAGGGTGAATTTTCTATTTCCCATCCACTCATCAAGATTTCCCTTGAAGACGGCCAGTGAGGTGCTCAGCTTGACATTGCTTCAATTAATGTTAAAATGTTTATACTGTCTGGGGTTGCTAATCATGTACTTCATATTATGGTAATTTACTAATTTTGATGTATAGGAGTTTTGTTTTTCTACATGTTTTTTGTAACTGTGGAGCTTTTTTTCCCAGGCCGCCACTGAAAAAGGCTTCAGCTCACTCTAACTAATCCAGTCAACAAATGTCAAATAAATAAATAAAATAAATAAATAAACTGCCTGGGCTTTGTGGAATAGGGTTAGACATAAACCTAACCTAAATGTTATTGCACCTAAGTGCAATAATATTTTAGTTTAAATGAGTAACAAGCCACATTTTCCCTATTTTGTGAAGCACAAATAGTTGTAAACAAATCCCAGTCCTGTCATGTAGCACTTCACCTGCACAGGTGTTTTGTCTTAATGCATCACTCAGCAATGTTTGGCATTGAGAAAGCAAACTTTTTGTTGATGAGCTGAACATCTGAGGTCACACAGACTTGAGAAAGCATTTTTTAACAAAATAATCTCATGTCTTCCCCTCTTCTCTGAGTCACACAGCCTCTGACACAGTAGACATCCCTACAGAATGTGTGCAAAGCACTGCTCATCATAATTGGGTGTCAACAATGTGAGAAAATGACATCACAATTATGATATTTTATGTTCTGACAAAGAAGTAAACAACAAACAGAAGGAACATCTCTAAAACATCTGTACTCACTCAATCAACCAGAAGTCTCATTGGCATCTTATATTAGGAGGATCAGGCAATATTTTATATAAGATACTGAAACTGTATATCCCTTTCCTTGTCTGTGAACCTGTATAGAATACTCTTTGACAATAATTCATTTATGATTAAGAAAGGGCAAGGTAATAGTGGATGTCCTGTATTGACCTCCCCTGCTAGCAGACATTCCTTCTGAGATTTCCTCCTAATTGTATTTATTTATTTAAAAGTATTAAAGTGTTGCCTCCTAACTATTTTACATATTTAAAATAATAAATACAATGAACATTAAAACGCAACAAAACAAGTTATAGGACAATAGTGCAGCAAACAAATCAATATTTTAATCAATATTTTAAATAAATATAAACAAAATATAAAGTAATAAAACAAAATTAATAAGAATGGTCGCTGCTGATAATTAACTACAACTTTTAATGTGGGATTCTGATATAATGCTTCCACCCACCTTATCCACTTCACTCCTAAAACACATTTCCCATCATATTTTGTACACAAACAATCACAATTCCAAGTCAAAGACCTTTTAATGGACATAATTATCATGCCATTTTAACCCCACTACTATCTAATGAGTCCATGGAAACATTTACTGTCTGATGACATTTACTGTCTGATGATTTTTCTTTAATGAACCCAGCCTGCTTGAATAGAATCAGACCTACAGTCAGTCATTATTAGAGCCTCTTAACCTGGACTGCTGTGAAAGGTTTGACATCTCCATTACTTAAAGATTTTCTTTAATGATTTTTTTTGTCCATACCCATTTTACACTTGGGTAGAATTATTGTGATGTTCTTGTCCGCAGATCTTGCTAAAGTGTGACCAATAAATATTTTTACAAATGTACCTCAGAACCCATAACACCAACTTCCATTTTCTCCTTATTATAAAACTCGTTTTGAAAACCTTCCTCAACATTCATCATAGCATCTCTCAATTGCACGCTTTGCATTTGTCAAACTACCGCTATACTGCACCTAAAGTACTAAACTGAATAGAACTACGTCACCATCTTACATATTCTCTGTTATAAATAAATAAATAAACATTGTGCCTGTCCAGGTTTTAGCAAAATTCTCAAAATTTACATCCCCATTAAGAATCAGGTCCTGACATAACCTCAGGTGCTTGCATAACCTCCACACATTTACATCTTCATTAAAATCATCCCTGTCTGAATCTTGGATCTGCTACTGCTCTTCATAAGTCACTTCATTCTTTTCCCTTATCATGAATCTTTTATGCCCACCCATGTACATTTCCTCTATCTATCTTAATTTCTCTTTTTTCTCCTCACATATCCTCCTGTTATCTTTCAGTTTGTACATATACTTATTAACACTATATACAATTATGTATGTTTTTTCAACTGCTAATTCTATAAGCATATTTTATATAGTTTAGAAATGCTTTTTAATGCAATCAAGACTCAGATTTATTCCTCATGGAATATCCCTGCAGTTTCTGAAATATTTGTATTACTTGTAAAATGATGAAGCTCATATGACACTCATTATTTCTGTGTTTTAGGTTAAGTTTCTTATAGTACATACGATATGGAACCATATAATTTCTGTATTGTATGTAAAGTTTTTTTGTATTACACTTAATGTGGAGCTTTTGTTCTCAGGCCTCCACTGAAAATGGGTTATTGCCAGTCAGACTTTCCCAATTAAAAAATGTCAATAACCAGCAAAATAACTAACAAACTAAATATATACATATATATATATATATATATATATACATATATATATATATATATGTATATACTCACCTTATCTACTTCCTGCAAACCAGTTTTCTGTTCCTGTGCCAAACATTCTCAGTCCCAGAATTTCCCTGACTCCTCCTCCTCTTCCTTAACCTCATCAGTCCCCCAGTACAAATTATTTTAGATATCTGTAACTACTGTACTGACTTCTTCATTCCTATTGCACCATATTCTACACCTCCCCATCACCAGCTCTGGAGATATAGATTGTTACTGTCTGCTCATTCCAACTTCCAGCTCACTATTTTGCCCTTACTTTTCCCTGTACCCACCAGGGCCTCTTCCACTTTCCAGTTCATCTTCCATGTTCTCGGATAATTCCTTCCCATTTCACACTTTCAGCCCCTCATTTCCTCTTCTCGTTTAATTATCTGTCCACAAACATTCTCACTTAAGTTTTGCACGCCACTGTTGCATGCCACTATCGTATGCCACTATGAATCAGTCCTGGCTTGCAGTCGTGGCCCTCATTGTGGCAGTCTCCTTACTCCATTATGAAATCCTGTTCTCTGGTGCAGACTAGTGATATTAATCACTAGTGCTTTACATAAAGGAACACATTCTAGTGTTTTGCTTTCACAGGAGTGTGAATGTATGATTTGTGTGAATGTGATCTGCTTTACTGTCACACCACAATGGAGACTATATTGTTACCTTGCAACCCAAGACAACATCACCAAGAGAAACACTACCTGCCATTCCATCACCTTGACTACCAGGTATACATTACCAGTTTTTAGTGGAAGAATAGTTTTATCTTGCCCAAGAGGCATTCAGGTTACAGATGAGGATTACCTTGGAGGGTAACTTTATCATACTACCTCAAAGTGACAGTGGGCTGTAGACAATTTCCAAACATTAGCACCAGTTTATAAGTTGCTGATGTCAGTGTTAGTAGATGAGGGTAACCTAAGAAGCAAAGGTCTCAATCTCCACTTTCTTCTGAAGAAGAGGAGAAGGAATTTTATAATATCTAGATCCATACCCTGAAGTCTATTGATTTAGACCACAATGAGGAGAGTTCCCAGTGGATTATTTCCTAAAAATGTTATCTTTGGGAAGATAATTAACCTTATGAGGCAGTTCTTTTAGTGAGAAACTACGGATACATGTTACATAAAAATAGTAGTGTTAATCAGTCAACTTTGCAGGAGCACAAGTATATTATTCTAAACTACTAAAGTATTTCTGGACATCTCATATTACTATTTTAAAATGTAGACATTAAATTTCTAAGCTTAAAAAGTCAGGCAGGCTGCCTGGAGTGATGAAGTATAAATATGATTTATGTCTGATAATATTAACGGCAGTTCCTACAACCATTTCTCATAAAACATTTCCAAAAGAAGATAGTGGCTTTGTTGAGTTTTCCGTATGATACTTCACAGAGATGTGTTGATTTTATGTGGATATTCTATATCTGTCCAACATTTCTTTGAGAGCTGTAAACTCCTTAATACTAATGGCTCAGTATCCTAGCTTTACTCTTACAAAATATTCAGAGACTGCCAGAAGGCGACAATAAGGATGGAATGGCAAAATTAACCAAAATAAGAAGCAAGATCACTATATATTTAGTTAAGGGCATATATTATCCAATCTATACCTTTGAGAAACAGTAGAACTAATCAGTGACATTTTTAAAGAAGTCATCGTGTCCCAAAAAAATTAATTCAGAACTTTTGGAGTGCTTTGTATCTCAGAGGCATTTTATGCAAAGCCTACAGATGACCTACTTTTTGAACTAAGAAATAAGGAAAGATTAAGACTTCAAGTAAAACAGTCATTTTATTTACCAAAGTGACCCTTTCATATGAGGCAATAGACTTTACATCGACAGTTTTCCAACGGCAACCACTCATACTCTGCTTGCTGAAAAAATTTTTAGCAGTAACAAGAGTGATCCATTTGGCTGTTGGCCAGATATTACACTTCTAGTCTGTGTGGTTTATCCTTTTGGTAGCAAGTTTCAAAAGATCAGCATTTTCATAGAGGAATACACTATAAAGGTGTAGTCACATAATTTAACAAGGATATGCAACAGCAATTTTAGATAGTCTCAAACAAAAGCATACACATTTTAAACAACACTGTATAGCAATACAGATGATTCTGCAGTTATTGCAAAACTAAGAAACAGACATCAAAATGACTGACTAAAGCAAACCTCCGCTTTGAGAACAGTTCTAGACTAGGTAGCCCTCAATAAATTCATCACTGCCAAAAAATCTAGCATGATCAGACTCAGGACTCTCATATTCATTCCACAGGAGTGACATATTTAGAATAACCATAAATGAAGATGACTAGCTGTAAATGTCAGTCTGGCCTTCCTGCACATAAAGCAATCTCTGATTTGAAGTAGTCAGCTTTGTCTTTCTGTATGCAAGTCTGCATAAAGTGTTAAGCTTAAATATTTATGTATGTAATGATCATATCTGTATAATTTCACCATCAGTCTATAATAAGCAACTATTTCAATAAAATGTGTATAATTCTAAATTACAAGGAAATGACTGATATGCATACATCATCATCTTCTCAGATAGTTAACATCTCAGGATCTAGCTCAGGCTCATCTATTACAATGATATATCTTCACCATAATGAGATCATGGAAATAATCAGCTTTGTTCTTGACATCTCTTCAGTTCCAAAGGTAACAGCAAACATACCCCTGGACAGATGTCCTTTTGCATCTTTATCATTTATCTTTCTTGGCTATGTATATTGTACAGTTAGCAATAAGAATTTCAGCTGGATGGAAACTGGGAGGAGATGTAGGTAGAGGATAGAGAGAGCGTTTGTCGGAGTATACGATAGCTACACCACCACCTTGTTTCCTTTATGTATTTCAAGTTTGTTTCACACAAGCATGTTATATCACACAATTGCACACATGTCCTGCAAAGCCAAACTGTTTAAAATGGCCAAAAGATAAGAGGGCAAGTTATTTTTATCCACAGGTAGCCCCTACTTCCAACCAACATATATAGCCACTTTATATGTACCTTATCTGATTGTGATAAAAATAATACATCTGAATCTCTTAGAATAATAATCAGGGAAAAAGGCAAAAATTAATGAGGGATCCAAAATCAGGAACATATTTCAAACATCACTCTTATATACTTAGAAATTGCTAGGATAATTTTTTTTTTGCATAAGCAAAATTAGCTACAATTAGCTGTCATAATTTATGGGACTAGAAACCATGGTCTCCTACTCCAAAGCTATCAGTGAAGGATGATCACAGTTTTCAGCTTCTGCACACACACACACACACACACACACACACACACACACACACACGCACACGCACATGCACACACACACACACACACACACACACACACACACACACACACACACACACACACACACATGCACAGTTGGCATGCAAACTTCAATAAATTCTATAACCTGTCACTATCAGTGAAAACTCACTTTTGCTAAAGTCTTACTGAGTAACAAACTTCCACTCTGCAATGAAATATGCAATATTTTACTATGCAAGGTTATTCAGTGCATTCTAAGGTTCATTAGGGTGAGGCTATTGAGTACAAATGGACACAGGTTACCACACTGCTGTATAAAAGTGTTAAAGAAAACTGTTGCCGCCTGCAGACATTTCTCCAACACAGTCATTTTATGCAAGTCTAGACAAAGTCCATATCTCTCTACTGTCCCTGATTTTACATAATGTTCCTGGTTTTGCCTTATATTTATACCCTAGTCCTTGTAAAATTTCTGATTTGCTAGTAAAACACTAAGAATTATATTTTGTCAGTAATGTCAGACATTAGAGTTTCACTCCTTCTAGTGACCTGAAAATGCATGCTGATGCAGAATCTGTTCTGTTAACTTATAAAGTAAATTAGAGTAATTTTTAAAACAATATTCCTGACTGTGGGACTTTATCTCCCTGGATTTGTGGCTGTGTCTGGAGTTCTTGAGCAATGAATTTGAGAGGTATGTCTAAAATCCATGCTTCCAAGTTCCAGACATTCCTTCCTTGGGCTTGTACCATTTATGAATATGAACCACTCATGTTTCTGGACCGACCACTATCTGTATATCTGTCCCACTACAGTAGAAGCAGGGGTGGTTTGTACAAACATTACAATCTCAGTCCTTCAAAACTAAGCTAAATATTTACCTGATGATGTGTTTATGCATGCCTATTCTTGGTTACCCCTCACATAATGGACATACAGAATTATCTAACCACCTGCTGTCTGCAGGGAGCAACCTGTCCTTATGGCCATAATAAAGTTACAGCTTTTCTATTATCTTTGCTCTTCTCTATCCACTTTCCAAGTCTACCATCTATCTCAATGACACATACATCTCAACAATTCCTGGTTTTGCTGAACTTCCTCATTTTGCCTCATATTTCTACTGCATGTCCCTCATAACATTTTTTGATTTTTTAGTCAGTCACAGAGTTGTTGTTGTTGTTGTCGTGTCTTTCAGCTTTTCCTGGTTAGGGGTCACCACAGCGGAACTGCGGTCCGCTAATGATTGGCAGTTGATTTTTATATGCCGAGCTACCAGCCCTGATGCACAACCTTCTTGAAGGTACACCCATTCACGCATATCCCCAGGCAGAAGGCGCTCTAGCTGAGAGTCGAACCGGTCAGCGTCTTACTGTGAGGCGACAATGCTACCGCAGCACCACCACCACCACGGGTTGTTAGTCAGTCACAGAGTATTGCAGTTAATCAGTGATGCCATACATTAGCTTTATATTTCTCATACTTCCAAAAAATGTCATGTTGATCCTTGACTTTAATTTTTTATTCCTCATTCTTTCTGGCTTTGTCTCAGATTTGTGAGCAAAAATGTTGAGAGTTATGCTTCAACGAGGAAAGCAAAAGATTTCATTGAATGTAAACAGCTTCTTGATTATAGCTATATTCCAGAACAGTGCAGCTTTGATCAGCCCTGTTGCTATATTTTTTACTCACCATCTCTGCCCTTGACTGTCCAGTACTGAGCAGCCATATTAAGTAAAACAAACCTTCCATATCTAGATTGTGCCACTATAATTGCTGTTGGGGGGGGGGTGGTGACACACAATGGGGACAAAGAAGTTTTTATGTTTAATTTTAAACATTTGGGAGTGACTGTGAAAGGGCAGAGAAGAGCTTCTTTATAAAAAGTAAAACAAAATGGCAAATGCTTAGCATTGCCTACCTCTACCACTCGCACTGTACAAAAAGGCCAAATATCAAAGAGTGTGTATGGGTAGGTCAGTGCAGAATTAACTGAGCCAAACAGTAATACTGATATATGGGAGGTTGCAACATAGATCACTGGAACTGGAGTGAACACTTCTTTTTTTTTCATTTACTGCACTGATGCATAATCATGGAAGTTAGCAACTTTGATTGTAAATCACAGAGTCCCTGTGCAAAAAGAGTTCATGATTACAGCTGAAATTTGAGGATAGCAGCAGTGATGAGCCACCCCCAGCTAGCAAAGGCCAAGTGAGCCTTGTGCTACATCCATCTCTAATGCAGATGTGTTAAGAGTTAGTGAAATGACATGTATACAGTTATTACAATTAAACAGTTAAAGGAATGAAATGAGGAAATGCATGTGTAAGATATAATACAAATCAAATAAAAGCTAAATGGGAAATCAAGTGTAAATGCACTTAAAGATTAAAGGTGATGAACTGTCAGACTGTAAAGGAAAATTGCATAGTTGAAAAACAAGCCTTGTTTACTAGGTTATTCTATATGCATAGGAGGAAGAAGTGCCATCTTTTTAATCAGGTATGCAGTTGCTATTCTAGACAGAATCATTTTGCAAAGATGCGTAATGAGAAATGTTTTATTTATCTACTTACTTGTTTGTGAGTGGGTTAGTCCTACTAGGCAAGGAGCCTCTTTTCAGGGGCGACTTGAAATGGCATTGATACTACTAAGGAAATTTGGCAAGAGCATTGAGGAACTTCTGCTACTCTTTGGAGCTGCTAGATGGCACCCAACAGCTCCTACAGCAGCAAAGAATAGGCTTAAGAGAACCGCCACATGGAAGAGAGAAAAGCTAATAGAGGATTGGAGGTGGAAAGTGAGAATTTGATGAAATTATTGTTTAATATGAAGCTTCAGACTGTAAACAAAGATTCCTGTGTGGTGGATGTTACAAATGAATAGAGCTTAGCTGCCTCTATGGAGAAGGAAGTAAGCAAGTTTGTTGAAGTGGTGCAGATAACAGAAATGTCATTGGGGGCTTGTAGTTGATGTCCTGTTAAAAATAATCGAACAGGATGATCTAGATGACAGGTCTCCTGTTTCATGGGATGAGATGGCAGATAACCTTTTCAGAAGTGCTGAGAATGGTAATGTGAAAAGGAACTGGGTGATGTGCAGCTGAGAATACAGCAGTTAAAACGTATGCAGCAGTGACTGAAATTAAAAGAGGAAAGAAACAAACTGAGAAGGCGTCTAGTTTTGTGGGAGCAGATAATGCAGCAACTAAAACAAATGAAACAGTGATAGCAAGTGAAAAAGTAGAGCAGCAAGAAACTGTAAGTAAAATTGTTTTTAAAACAAGAGAAAAACAACTGTGAGAATAAAAACAAAAATGACACTGCAGTCAACAGATATTATGTAATATGGAACAATCTGGTAACCATTCTGGGGATTCAAACTTGAGAAATTTAGTCTTTTATACATATTAGGACAGTAACGTTTTGTGACCTAACATTTGAAACTGATGGACTAAGGATGACATTTCTGGAACTATGTAACAAAAAGAATGCCATGTATCTGTGGAACAATTATTTGTTTTCTGGTAGTAACTTAAATGATTAAAAATGTTGCTTTGCAGTTTAGAACTGACAAAATGAAATAAGATGCTATTAAAAATACCATGCAGTCTGTGTGAAACTGTCGATAATATTGTGAAATCAGAGATGAGAGAAACGAGGTATGGATGGTGGAGGTTGGAAGCTGTTTGGAAATGTGAAAACAAAAACAGTGAAACAATTGACAGATGTTATTTTAGTGGCTGGCTACTGAGGAAGATTAAGATATGCTAGCCAGCCTAAATTGTGCTTCTTTTGTGGGGACTTTTGTCATTTAATTAATGACTATGACAAGGCACAATGTAACCGGGACATACAGCAAGAAGGTGTGTGCCTGAATGCATGTTGTGTAAAAAAGGGGACAGTTTTGGATGAGTTGTCAAGAGCAAACAGTAAATAATGAAATAAAAGGGAGAAATGGAAGAAAACATACATGAGGAAGTACAATAAGAGGCTGGGGGACAGGGCAAACTAGATGAAGAATAAACTATAGAAGAAGAAACAATATGGAGAGGAGAAATGAGGAGAGAGAGTACATGCAGGAAAATAGGTCAGGAGAAGGGAATTGATACTAATATTAGTTGAAATTCTAGCCAGTGAAAAATCTGATTCTGACGATCAAGGATTATTTGTTTATAAACCCAGGAACAAATATTCAGATGGAGAAAGTGTAAAAATAAGAAAATGAAAATTTAAAAATCTTTATTCTAAACTTAAAAAGAAGGAAAAGCCACAACTTTAGTGTACTTACAAAACACGTGATCAGTATTATACTGGAAAGGTGTGCTAAATGTGATGTGGATGTTATTCTGTTACAGGATGCAAAATTCTTGACAAGTAAAGAAAGACTGCAAACAGAAAAATCGTGGGGTGGAAATATAATATGGAACTTAGGAAGTGAACGTTATTCTGGAGTGGTTGTGTTGTGTGAAAAACAGTGAAAATACTAGATGTAATGTTGTAAGGATGGGAAGCTTAACTGCTGCGGATGTGAGGTGGAAAGAACATATGCAGAGAATTATAACATTATAGGCATATATACTGGCAAGGGAAGAGGGAATCTGTTTCCTCAAATATTAGATTGTGGTGGTTAACATGAAAATTATTATTGCAGGGAACTTGTGATTTAAGGGAAAATATAAAAAGAAAGGGAAAGATATAAAACAGTTGTGTGGAACAAAGTCAATGGATCTATAAAATGGGGGGGGGCTTGGTTCTAAAATTTGTATTAACGGAACACTTGGGGGTAGCAGATGGTGACACAGTTGTTAAGGGTTTTTCAGACTATAGCAATATGGATAGAGGTAATGGAAGAAAGGAAGTATATTAAAATAGAAAAGGGAATAAAAAGAATAAATGAGAAATTATGGGATGAAATGGGAGATTAGGAAGTATTACAGTTATAGAAGCAACACAGCACCATGAAGGACTGGTCTGGATGGTGGATTGAATTTAAAAGTCAGTATAAAAATTGTTTTTTCAATGACAAGATGATGTTTGAAAGGAAGAGAACATGAAGCATGGGAAACTATAGAAATGTGGGGAGGAAGAGACCACAGAGCATGTTTCTTTGAAATGTAAAAGAGTGGTGAAACTTTGGGAAAATTTGTGTGAAGAACATTTTTTTGAGAATATTAATGACAAAAGCAGTATAGATATAAACATGATTATGTATGGATATTACAAGAATAAGAAGACAGAATATGTGAGAAGGATATATAAGAATTTATTTTATGTAATATGGGTTATTTGGAATGAAAGACTAAATGAAATTTTGTTTTATGGGAAATGGATTTTGACAGATATATTGCGAAAAATTGGATTATGGTTGTGTAAGGAGTGGGGGAGTCAATTATGGAAGAATAACAATGAGGAGGTTATAAGAAAAATTATAAATAGTAAAAAAATATATGTATATATATATATATATATATATATATATATATATATATATATATATAGGTTCACTACTAAATCTCAAATTACGGAATCTCGAGACTCTGAATCTCAAAGAATAGAATCTCGAGATTCCGTAATATCGAAATTAAAAAACATTTTTAAAGTATATGCAGGGGAGCAAGCCCCCCTGCACCCCCCACCCCCTGCAACTTAAATATACCAACTCCGAGTGGAGTGAATGGCAAAATAGTGCCGTGCAGAGTGGAAAGGACATTTTGCTCTTCACTCCACTGTAGTGTGATCTTGGAGTTGGTATATTTATGTGCAGGGGGTTTGGGGGTGCAGGGGGGCTTGCCCCCCTGCATATACCTTTCTAAATGTTTTTTTTCTTTATATATTTTTTTTAATTTCCATATTATGGAATCTCAAGATTCTGGTCTTCGGGATTCAGAGTCTCGAGATTCCGTAATTTGAGATTTAGTAGTGAACCCATATATATATATATATATATATATATATATATATATATATATATATATATATATATATATATATATATACACATATATATTTATATATATATATATATATATATATATATATATATATATATATATATACTTGTAAATATGTGCATTTTGTAAATATGTAAATAATGTTTTTATGTTGTGTTAAATAAAGACACCTACTCTTATTGATAGATACCATGGGATCTTTTACATCTACCTGAGCTACTGTCAACTCAAGCAGATGGGACCTCAGCTTAACATCTCATCTGAAGGATTGCAGTACCCCCATTATGCTGCACTGCAGTGTCAGCAATCAATCTACCTGGGGGTGGGAATGGAACTCACAGCCTTCTACAGCAAAGGAGACTGTGCTACCCATTGCACTATTGATATTATAAGTGTATTCAAAAGAATTTGCATGTTGATGAACAAAGGCATGGCAATAAGCTGTTTATTATCTGACAGTCAGCACAGATATCTAAGTCTATGAGTTGTTAATTAGATACTTTCTGTAGTCCAGAGTTTTATTCCCTCACCTCACCCTCCATTTGCCTACTGTGTGAATCAGAACAAGTCACTTACAAAGACAATGTTCCTGAGCTGAGTCTGAAAAAGGTCCATGTGGAATAATGTCAACAAATACAAATAAATAATGTGAGTTGCTCCAATGACATCGAGAGATAAAGCCCTAACTAGGGCCTAGTCAACTGGGATTCGATTAGAAATTAAGGCTACTGATGGAATTGCAGGGAGGGATGAGCATTTCCATCCCTGGGAGGGAGGGTGAGCCTGTGGGTATCTCCTGTGATAATCCCTGGTAGAAGCTGGGGACAGAGTGATGGGAAGATGTTGTCCAAAAGGGGAAAGGGAGGAGACATGCCTCAGCTGCTGCAGAGGTGGGGCAAAACATTGCAGATCTCCACTGCACACCCATCTCTTCACATACCATGGGTCTAACACAAAGTGAGGCTGAGGGATGAAACAGGGTAGGCCAAAATAAGAAGGTCCTCTGGCTTGATGTAGAACAGCACCAAGTCTGGTGTGCCATCACCACTGCAGTGTACCAAACTTTAGGGACAAAGCCACTAACACTCACGACAAAGACAACAGTGTTACTCAGACTGCTGACAGTAGTCATGTTGTCCATATGGTTTACCTTAATCTGGCCAAGGTACATCTAATATGAATTTGTCCAATGAACATAGTGGCCTGGAAGGGTTACATATTTGCACAAGATTGGAGATGGATGGGCAGTTGTTAGGTTTATATAGAATGTTACGGATTTGTGGAAGTTGTGAATAGGTTAGATATTGTGGGAATTCCAGCCACTGCAATTCTCTGAGGGCAGTACACTGGTGGGTTCCATTTGGAAAGTTGATGGCACATCATGCTATTTTGTAGTAACATTGCTTAAGTTTGTTTAGCAAGACAACTTGGATGTTGTTAAGGATGGGAGCAGAATAAGTTAGAGTAGGCAAGAGGAGAAAGGAGGCAATGCATTTTCTTCTAGTGACTGAGATGAAGGGTCTGCCTGTATAAAGAGAATGTAGTTTTGGTATATTTTTTCTTTATATTTTGGGTTCTCATCTCATGGGTGCCTAGTAATTTAGTATGTGTGACAAGTTCAGTTTTTGTTTTGTTGAATGAGGAAATTGAGAATGAGGTTTTATTGACTGAAGTTGTTAGGGAATAAATAGGATTAGTTTGGATTCATTTAGGTTTAGGAATTGCCTACCAGGTGTCAGCTAGGTTACTATAAAAGAGAATGACTCTTGGGTAAGGTCTTATAGATTATTGATGTTGTTTGATATACATATAGCCATGGAATCATCTGCATACTGTACTAGCGATACAGTTTTTCAGGCTTTATGTAGGTCATTGATGAAGATGTTAAAGAGAATGGGTTTGAAGATTGATTCTTGGGTACACCGACTGGGACAGGAAAAAAGATGAGATGTCATTTTGCCACTTCACAGCTTGAGCTCTATTGTGGAGGCAGTTATGGAACCATGATATAGCAGTGATGTTTCTTCCTAGATTATAGAGTTTGTGTATGAGAATGGAGTGAGAGGCCATGTTAAAGGCCTGGGATAAGTCAAGGAAGAGGGCAGACGCTAGGTCTATTTGTCATTCCTATTTGTGTTTACTGTACTGGTGAAAGTAAGTAAAGTGGTAGAAGTACTGTGGTGGGGGCAGAAGCCATACTGAGATGAAGAGGTTATTTTGTGTGAGGTAATGAAAGAGTTGTGACTGGATACATTTCTCAAATATTTTTGATAGGGGTAGAGAATGGCAATGGGCCTGTAGTTTGAGAGTTTGGCTGAATGCCCTCCTTTGTGGAGGGGAAGAATGTGGCTTTTTTCCCAGAGGGTCAGGACAGAAGCATAACTGATGAAGCAATTTGTTGGAATGGAGATGGAGTAATCTATTGCTTCTACATCCATCTTAAGGTATTCGGTAGATTGGCTGTCAGGGGGTAATGTAGTATTTTTTTATGTAAATAGTGGGGACTGGTTGGAAGGAGAGGTTATGAAGAAGGATGGTAGCTGGTGTTGTTGTCCAGTTGTTGGTATTAGGAGAATTTTGGAGTAGTGATAAGACTAACTGAATGAAATGAAAGTCAAAAGCATCAGCAAAGTTGGTAGTGTTAAGTGTAAAAGATGGTCGAGTGGTGCGGCCGGGATTCAGCCACTGGTTTATAGAGGACCAAAATTTGGGGATTTTTGTAGTTTTTATATTGCAGTTCAGTATAGTATTTTTTTTTATCTTACTTAGTTTGGTTTTTGGTTTGGTTTCTGAATTCTCTGAATTTTAGGAGATTTGTTAGGGTTTTATTGGCTGACCATGTATTCCTGGCTCTACCTCTACATCTCATAAGGTGTTTTGTATTTTGAGACAAGAAGGGGACATGGTTGGCACTAACATGCTTTTTTATGGAAAGGGCAAATTCATTTAGGATGTTGAAACTAGACTTAAAAAAAGCTACTGCATCATATAGTGAAATGTATTTTAGTGTATTCCAGTAATATAGCTTTAGATAGGAGATAAAAAGAGTCTTTGTTGAAATGTATGAGGTTACATGCTATGAAATGTTGCAGCTTTTGAATATTAGTTTGCCTTCTTGTTACATAAATAGAGAAATGATCCGGAAGGGTAAATGAGGTAAAAATGTTATGAGGCATAGAGGGGCACTACGTTTGCAGATGACAGCAAATTGGAAGTTATTGTCACGTTCCCCCTGATACACTAACTCTTCATCAAATACTTATATATGTAAATAACTGGTGTACTGAAAACTGGCTCAAATTAAGTGCCATTTTGTCACATGATGTAGACAGCCCCCCCAAGCATACAGTGCAGATGAAATTCCACTTCAAAATGAAAATGTTGTTATTGACCTTGGATCATGAGTTGATATTTTTCTCGGTTTTGATTCTTATGTGACAAAATTAGTCAGAAAATTTTTCTACTTAGCCCACCTGATTGCCATTGGAATATTATCGAAATCTAAAGAGGTAATTTTTCCTTTATATTTAGCATTTATGAGGCAAATTATAGAGTACAATATCTCCTTTGGAATGTACACCAGTAGACATACCAAACAACTAGAAGGATCCTAACGTTTCCTAACAGAGATCACGTGCTTAAAAACCCTGAACTACCAACAGAGACTGAATGCACTGTCCCTTTATTCAGTATCTTACAGACACTTGAGGGGAGATCTATGCATTCCTACCATACCATTAGAGACCCAGATGCCCTGGATCACTTGTATCTCCACAAGTCTAGCTACCTATGGAGACACATCAGTTATATTGCAAGTCTCTGTTTCATGAATACTCAACCAATTTCTTGTCTTCATGCTACAAAATGTGGAGGAACACATCTATATTCTACAAGACTGCATACCACTGATTACAGCCACGTTGCTATTAAGGTTCCACCAGATCCAGAAGTACTGAGACACATAGATAGGAAGGGCTACCATTCCATGAATTGCAAGTGGCTTTAATGCTCATAGTATTATCTAAAATGTGTCTGTGCACCACCTGGAAAGTTCACATGATTCACATATTTGGCACACATCTGACATATGCTAATGGTTTCAGTGAGACAACCTCCTACAAGGTCACAAGTTTGATAGGTGCACACAGGCAACTGATGGCCTACAGAAACAGGCAGCATGCATGTTGGAAGAAGCTTGGTATAAGGGTGGTCTTTTGTTTCAGACAATGGTTTGTATGCTGTTTTGCCACTGATGGTTACCCCATCAGCAAGCCAAGCAACTAACAGTGATATACATATCATCCATCACAGCCCAGTCTGAAAGCAGAAGTAGTGTTGAAAGAGTTTTCATACGTCTGTGTAGGACAAATCCTGCTCTTTAAAAATCTCCACTGGGTCACTAGAATATAGTCCAGAGATCACAACAAAATATTTGTAATGTGTGCCATGTTGCACAGCATGGTCTTGCAAAAACATGTAGTACAGAGACAATGCCATGCCAAGTCATGCTGTAAGTAATATGGCAGGGAAGCAATACAGAGGAAGGCAAAGAATGAGTTGAGCTACAGTTGATGGAATGATAAGAGCAGTATGTTACAGCACTGATAAAGTGGTGGCATCTGCTCCACAACTGTGGCCATGACATACAAAACACAGAACAATATGAGACATGTTGTGATTTCCAGGCTATCTAGGGCAGTAAATGGTCTGGTCACAATGTTCATCAGATATCAGCAAACACACACAGGATAGCAGTGGAAAGGGCGCAGTCATCATCACTTGTAGTGGGGACACAGTGCCAGTTAAATATGGGGTATGCTCATGGAAGGTAAATGCAGTAGTCTGAAAGTCTAAGTGATTGCTGGGTGTCAGTGATTAATCCTCTAGTCACTGAAGAGACTACACGATTGTTGTCAGTATGCAGTCTGCCAACAGGTGATGTCAGAGGTGGATTATGGCTGGTTTGGGGATGAAATATGGACCATTGTAGGCTACTCTGATCAGGCATCCCATGGGTTTAGCACAATGAACATCTTCTCCCATGACCAAGGGTGCTAGACAATAATGATGGTGAATCTGCAACAGGTTGTGTCCTCTGATGTGAGACACCCTATGTCCATCCACATCATGCCTGGACCTTCCCACAGCCACAGACCCCCTGATCAGTGGAAGCAGACTGGATGATAGTTGTAATACATCATATGGATGTACTTATGGCACTAACATTTTCCAACACTGACTTCAGTAAAACTATTGTCTCATTGTGCTAATAATATTCCAGGTTACTGTGCAGTTGGCCGGTATCTTCAAGCATGCATTGAATCACACTCACCAGATCCACAATGGTATGTGTGTCAGATGTTTGCACCTGAATCACTGACCTGCACTTCTTCTGGATGATTCTTTCTTGCATATCAAGGACCTACAAGAGTTATGGTGTCATCAGACTCCCCAGTATCATTCATTTATGGGGTGTAAGTCAATGACAGAGGTGATGTGCATTATGAGATGTTGTGTCTGGTGAGGCAACAGGAGGAGTCCATGTGGGACACTCAGCAGCAAGTGATATGTCAGATTCTAGTAAAGCAGCAACCTACAAATGCAGATCACCATCCTCATCAGCTACAATAGTCCTGTTGACATCAGTCCTTTGTCATCCTGCTGTAATGGTACTTCCAACAGTAGAACCTGTAACTGCCCAAAAATTATGACACTAGTGTGACCCCACAAACATATGGTTTTGCTATCCCCATGACTTCCATCGTTGGACGGATGGAAAACAGTGCTATACAATACTTTAAAATGCATATATTCATGGACAAAACATTGCACTTGCATATTGAAGGTGTCTAGTCGACAGAGATGCAGTTATAGCCTCTCCACTTCATGCATATCTATGTGTTACACATAGTATTATGGTCAATACAGACTTAGTACTTTACATAGGGACACAAGGGTGCCATGTGTCAGACCTGCACCTGCATTCAAGCAGCCACCTGGTATGATGGTCAGTTCTCCAGTCTGAAGATTGACAACAAAAACTCCACAACTTATATCACCCACTTCGGTGTTGGCAGCCCCTCTTTTGGTGACCCTGCCCACAATAATTTCCTAAGCCTTCTGCTTTGCTTGGATGATGATATTTTTAACATTCTCTTTCACCTGTTGTGGGACCTAATATGGCCTCCCATAGTTTACAAATCCCACTGCATGCCCTTCTACATCTAGACCTGAGCTGGAAAATCTTTGGTCAGTGCATGCACAGAAACATGTAGAGAGACTGCAACTGCACATCATTCTCCTGGCTTATGAACGTCTTCAAGAATTGCCTCTCTCATATGGCCATACCTATACCTGTACACCTGCAGACAAAACATGTCATTTAGTGTATCTATATACTCAGCTGCACTATGAATGTGCTACTGTTATTGATCTTCCTCCACTGTATCCATCTGGATATCATCTGCAGTAGCCAGTTTGCAATGCCACCCACATATATTGTAATTCAACCTTGCAGGTATGTAGGACCATGACAGTCGAATGTTGTATCTGCCCCAGAATCCAGCGAATTGCTCTATGGCCACTGCATCCTTCAGTAGGCATACACAAATGCACTGTAAGACTGTGTGGTGGAGAAGTGTGGCCGGCTTGGTACCTCTACACCTATTCACATATGTATATACTGGTACCACCACTGTGTGTGTGTGCATTGTCTGAGGTGAGAAACCCATATGTGGCCCAACATTGCACATATCTCAGTTAATCAATCAACTACACACTGGCATTACTTGGAAACAAGAGCTATATTATTGGCCCTTTTCTCCTTCTGCCTCTCTAATGCTCCATGTTCACAGCACTTTTAATCAGTTCCAATAAATTCTGTTCATTTATCTGAAAGTGGTCATGAGTAAGATGGTAACGGTGTTGTATATCACTGTATCATGGACTGTTTATCATAGAAGGAATGCTAATCTGGACAGATAGTGCCAGTGTCTATAAATCTGTCACTCTGCACACTGCTCTAATTAAACCTACCAGCTAGAGCCATATACGTAATATTTAGCATCAGACATGTGAGGCTCATGCTCATCTACAGAAGAGGAAATACACCAACTCTGCCATGTGGTGCTACATAGCATGGTATGTGATACAGAAATGTGTGACCCAGCATACAAGTCTACCATATTGTACCTTGAGTAGATCAGCCCAACTGAGTAGCCATGGCTGCTTCATCTAGTGTGAACCACAGGACTTCTGAATGATGATGTGCCAGGAAGAGAAGGGTTTTCCTGTACATCCTGCACAGGGATTTCAAGGAGAATATGATGGCTAATAAGATGAACCCTGTAAAAGTTTAATGGACACTTTAAGCTGGCAAGGTTCTATTTCATACAATGGACACCAGAAGTACAGGGAGTAATACATGAGATGATGCCATCATGAACTTCTTCACCTGTAGGAGGCAGAAGTTCAGGAGATGCAACCAGAGATGCACTGTATTTTTTGTCCATTTATCCCTCCCTGTGCTATGTCTTGTTCACCCATAGTGAACTGTACTTCATTTATTTTCCATTTTCTATGCAGCATTATTTTAAGTATGGCTGGATGCCACTGAAAGCTAAAATCCTATCCAGGAACCCTGGTGTGTATGTTCTATATAACCTCCAGTGAACAACTACAATGCTGTTCACATTGCATGTGTATTTTAGTATTTTTCCCATTGTGTCTTTCATATGCAGACTCAGTTGAGGTAGGGAAAGTAGTGCAATCCTGTTTATCTCAGTTTCTGGTAGCAGCTATGGTTGCCACTGGGTCATTACTACCTTTTGTATTGGCCTCCCAGGAGGTGGAGAGTGAAGGAGGTAAAGGACCCTCTGTTACATGGGGTATGGGGGGATTCTATGGTGCCTTCTGTTTCAGTTTCTTAGGATGGAGCAGTGAGGCTCCTCTTCTGATGGCAGACATGTATTGTCACCTGTGGTGACATGGTAGCAGGTGCTGGGACTGGTGGCTGCTGAGGTGTGCAGGCAGAAAGATTTGTCCACTGGCAACATGCAGTACATTCTGGAACAACTTGGTGAGTTACTTGCCCAGTGAGCCTTAACCATGATGCTTTCGTAAGGGCAACTGGAGTTGCTGTGTGTACATATCGTTAAACAAATCTCAGTTTTGTGATAACTCACTGTAATAATGTCACTGTATTTACACTTGTTTTTGTACATTTGGAACTTTTCTCCCCGGGCCTCCACTGAAAATGGACCTGTATCCAGTCAGACTTTCCCGGTTAACAAATGTAAAATAAAAATAAAATAAAAAAATAAACTGGACTATGCCATTACTGTTCTTCTTCCCTTCTGTATCATAGCCCATAGTTTGTTCATTGCCCTGCCCTCCCATCACCAGTAATCTAACCTCTGCCTTATATGCACTCATACCTTTTGTATGTACACTACTCCATCTATCTATGCTTGTGTTCCATGCATGGTCTATCAATACTCACTATGTGCCCTTCTCCCTCTATATCATTTAGTACATCAGTCATTACCCTTCCCATCTACTTTTCTCTTGTAATAATGAAAAGGCAATATATCTCAACAAAAAGAAACACCCCTCCCCCATCATCAGTACCATGTCACTTATCTTTGTGATTTCCCTCTATTTGTTGTATTTGCCTTTCTTTCTAAACTAGCTACCCAGTTTTCTCCTCATTTATATGATAAACAGGTTGCCCATTTTATTGTGCACACCCACAATAGTGATTCTGTTGGGTGCCATACTTTGCTATGGTTACCTCATTGTCACTTTGTGTTGCAAGTTGCTGCTAGCCATCACAGCATTTTGCATAGCTGATTGTACTTCTTGAGTACAGATGGCAGCTTTGTCATGATGCCATACACATTATCCATCCATGCTATAGTAAAGCTGTTCCTTTGGTATGCTGCTATAGCACTTTACTATATCTTTCAACTGTCATCTGTTTTATTATGTGGTCTTTCAGTTGGTATTAACCAGCACCTGTTACATCCCTAATTAGCTTTTGGATGCTTTGTGCAGGCTTGCTATTTACCTTTGTCAGTCCAAGCCTATGTCTTTGACTATGAGCTGTTAGCAGGCTACTTCTTCTGGTCAAGAGTTTGATTCCCTCAGACTCCATTTGCTGACAATGTAACTCTAAACGAGTCATGTAACCAGACAGTACTTTGTGGCTGAGTCTGAAAATGTCCATATGGATCAGTACTTTACCCATTAGCAAAGATAGGTAAAACAAAATAAAATAAACTATGCTGCTTTATTTGCAAGATCAGGAAGTCTGCCAGGAGAATGTTGCATACAAATAAATCTTGAAATTATACTAGAGATGCAAGTTCTAACAAAAGTAATAGTAGATTTCCTGAGTAGAGTTAAACAAGGAAAAAATAACTCCGCAGTAATCTTAGTTGTCATTAAAACAGAGCCGACAATATGAGTGAGTAATATGGCTTCTGTTCTAATGTAAGATGAGATTCATACTTGTATGCACTTTTATTAAGGCAATACATGCCTAAAGACCTAAGCACTTTACAAACTAAGAAAATAAGTGTAATACATGAGCAGACCAAAAATAAATGTAACAAAATAAAAATGTTAAAATGAATTATTAAAACATATCCACATTATAATTATAGATGAAGATGTTGTCAATGCCAAATGCTAATTTACTTTCAGTACTCAATACAAACCAGAGATTCATACAGATAGAGGAAGAAAGCCTCAAACTGTGTGCATTTAATACACTGCTAGGAAGGAACAAATTCCTACTGTTAGGAAAGTACAAATTTCTTAAGACATTTCGTTAACATTTCAGTAGCAGTAGTGTTTATTCCATGGTGCTGGTGTGCATGTAATTTACGGCTTGGACATTTATAGTAAGAATAATTAATGATCTATTGGTGTGAGGTTAAACATAAGGAGAGGAGCAGCTGCTAAACAGATTAAGATGGCATCATTTCAAGTTAAACAAGTGCAAATGTAAAACAATGATGCAATGACACAGGGGAAAAGCAGCTAAAACAGAAGTCCCAGGAAAGATAAAGAATCTTGCAAAGCTAGGTCTTGATATGTGTAAGATAGCTATGCCTCTAAGAAAGCTGATAGAACAATGTCCTAATGCTTAACAAGAACTGATGTTAACAAGGTAGGATGTGAATAATTCAGGTTTGTTGCAAATATTTCAGCCAAAGTAGTACAGGAGAATCATCCTACATGAAAAATAAGCTCGACATGCTGAAACAGCAAAAGAACCCATAGCAACGGTGCATAGATGTGAGAAATAACATGAATGTCTGAGGATTTCATGGGTAAAGAGACAACAGACCCTTGCAAAGCATGTTAAGAAAATATGTGTACAACACAATTCTTAGGTCTTAGATAATGTTTCTTAATTTATAGTAGTATCACTGGAAATTGATATATATAGGACAGGCCGAGAATACATTGGGGATATGACAAGTACCATATATTTACCAAAGAAGCATGAAGAGGTACTTGAAGAACTAGAGATTTTTTGACTAATTCCACTGTTACCAATGACAAAAGAAAAAGTAAAGCAATTCCAGGCGTATTAACAGCAGTTTGGAAATGGAGCTATTGAAAGATATTACAGCTGAGAGATGGCTGGGCAAAAATCATCCGTAAGGAAAGAAATTCAGTCTTATTTTTCATTCAGGGTAGAAACATGTTTTGCCCAGGGCTTGATATTCAAAGCTGACAAAATAATAGTTCTCAATCAACTGAAAGAAATAATTCTTGAGAGGATACATAACTCATCTAAAAATAGTAAAGTTCAAAGAAAAGTCAAGAGACTTAATGTTATAGCCATAAATGTCACCACAAATAGAACAAGGAGTGCAGAATGTTGCATCTCCAATACATACCATAACAACAATACTAAAAAAGAAAAGAGAGGCTAGCATACTTAGTCCGATATTATCCATAGAACAGATCAAGTACATGTTTATTCTAAATAAAAATAGCCATGCATTTCATATGTGAATTATTATTTTCTGCAATAATCAAACAGATGTAACAACAGGAAGTATGACTAGTGCATTCAATTATTTTTTGGCAGGAGATACCTGATACCGTCCTATCAAGTTATGGTCTGCTGTGCATAATTTAGAAAGTCAGAAGATGTTTGCACGAATGGTAATTCAGACATATAACATGCAGTCTAAGCTATCATCAGTCCAATGGACAAGTGGAGTGCCCTGTCCAAACAATGAAAAAAATCTTATGAGAAATACCAGTATCAGAATCTATGAGGACTGTCACCTCATCATTTTGTAATATGGGAATACTACAGTCCAGAGCTCAGTTTCTTAGATGGACAATTTTTAACAGGTAGAACACTGAGAAAGAAGTTTGCCTACTTCACCTATATTGAGGGTGCCTAAAAACTGACATAGAGTAAAAGGAGTGCTGGAGAAAATCGGGAGAGACTGAAACTGCAGAAGATTATCAGGTTTACAGGTTTACAGATTATAGACAAAGGAAGAATCCAAAAGCCATGGGAAAGCCTATAGCTTTAAGCTGAATTTGTTGGTAAACTATCTCAACCAAGATCCTATGCAGCTCAT
This sequence comes from Protopterus annectens, assembly GCF_019279795.1. NCBI lineage: Eukaryota > Metazoa > Chordata > Ceratodontiformes > Protopteridae > Protopterus > Protopterus annectens. The sequence goes on from NC_056726.1 coordinate 440,510,674, forward strand.
GGGGAAGATGGTAATTTGTATATAAGAAATAGCATGCAATTGTATAAAAAAATACAGAAAAGAGTTTCCTGAAGAAAGACAACCAGAATTGTCATTGCCTGTCCTGTCACGTGGAAATAACAATTTTAACAACTGTAATACTCAAGAGTTGCAGACAGACTCCAAAAGTCTTGTATCCAATTGAAGATGCAGTGCAAGCACTGTCCAAAAGGTAAGACCAGATGTCCATTAGAAACAGTCCGGCTAAATTCCCCTGGATGTTGGTATTAACAAAGATTGGGAATTGCTGGTCTCATGCATTAAAAGTGGGAATCTCAGTGTATAGAGGGTAGTTGAGATCTCCCATGAATATCATATTAGGTTGAATGGCGAGGGATTCAAGTACATTGAGATAGATAGGATGGGTTTCCTGGGACATGGAGAGGGCCTATAGGTTGCAAGGATATGGTATGAGAGCCTGTTTATTGTGAGTTGCACATATATGAGTTCCACTGGTTCATTCACTTTAGATAGTCTGGATATGAAGTTGTTTTTAATAAAAACTGAGACTCCTTCACCTTTATTTCCCTCCTGTGCAGCAGCTGGTCTAAAGATGTGAAAGGCATTATAACCTTGCACTGTCAGGGTATTCTCTGTGACTTTAAACCATGTCTCTGTTACTATACAAATGCCTACACTTTCCAGGAAGAGGAAGACTTGCAGGGAGTGGCATTTCTTGTTAACACTTCTAGCAATGAGCAGTACCACCTTCAGATATTCCTTCATAGCTTCAGTTAAGTTGGGAGATTTATCACTTTGGCATTGCCTAAAAAAAGCATAAGGGGATTGAAAATGTATTTGCCAATATCCAAAAAGCATAGAGGGACTAAGTGCAGATAATATCTGGCGAAGCACCATGGTTTGTCAACCATGTCCTCCCAGGCCATGAAATATTGTACCCCCTTGGACTGACACCGGAAAGTAATCTAATTGTTAAAATCAGCCAGTATTTGTTGATAAGTGGGTATCATCCTTGGAGAAGGTAGTATGCTGCTCAGTGCTAGCCTCATAGCTTTCTGAGACACATAATCATTGAGCTCGATCATGTCTCACTTTATATAGTCAAGGGAGGTACCTCTCAGGTCAATACCTACATGGACTATGATACAGTCATACTGGTACTTGTGGTTCAGTGACCTGACTGCTTGTATGACTTGATGTATCCTAGCCCTGGAAAAGCAGATAACTGTGACTCTGTCCTTAGTCTGGTGAGGGGGACCTTGGTGTACCTCACTACAGAATAACCATTGACCAGGAAATTGGGTTGTGCACTGGTTTGCCTTAAGGGCTTAGCAGTAGAGGCATTAGATACACTATTACTATGTGTAGCTGTGGGTGGTGGTTTAATGGAATGTATATTTGATGGCTGAGAACTTATTTTTGATTGTGCTGTGCAGGAGGTCTTAGTGTTTTAGGAATGTAAGTGTCACAGCATAAGTAGTTCTATGTGTAGGGTTTCTACCTTGTGCAGTAGGCATGGTGCAATGTCACTGACCGCCTCTATAGGATTAGTTTTGGTTCCATGAGAGAGTTTTGCTTCCAGCATTAAAGTATATTTACATCTCTCTTGCAAACTTTATCTGATTTATTAAGAATAAGTGGGTTGTCAATGTACAAGAGGCAATTGCTACAATACCTGAGAATGTCCATTTCAGCCAGACAGAGTTGGGAAGTGCATATCCATGGCTGCAGATCTACTTGGGAGGAGTGAGGGAAATTTAAAAATTGAATAAGTCAATAACACATGGAAATTGATGAGCAAAACTCAGCTATGTGCAAACTAGATGCTCTAGTAGTTTAAAAAATGGAGCTTGTAGGTTATGAGCCAATTATTGTGCAATTGCAATGCTTAAATAGCAGCAGAGATTCAATAGAAAAATGCATACAAGCCCTGTGGCCAATCAAAAACAGTACACTCTTCTTTCCTTTATACAATCCCTGGCCTGAAAATGACTCAGGTCTCCTATACTCTCACTAAAATAGAACTAAGACAGCTCTAACTAAAGACTGTAAAAAATGTCAAAAAGTGCAGATATTCAACACAGAAACACTCAAATAATACAGCAAAAATAGTGCTAAAACAGTGGGTATGGTAATGTAAGTTTTAGCTTTTGTAGAGTTTAGCAGAAATCAGCCACACTCTTCTACTCAAGTAGCATGGGTCAGCAAAGATTGCCAAATGCCTCAGGCACAGAGATTGAAATTTTAAACAAGATAGCCCTCTAGCCAATCAAATAAATGAACAATAAGCCTTCACCAGCAATTCCCAGCTCATAAGGGTGGAGACTACCCTCTCTTCCCACAAGAGTGTAGACTACAAACCTTCCTAATGTAAAATAAGTAGTTTGGAGCCCAATTGCTTAAACCAGAACAAAGATGATTTTAGAATAACAGACACAATAAGCCTTTAACCAGTAATTCCTAACTCAGAAGGGTACTAGCTACCTCTCCTGCTACAAGAGTGTAGACGACAAAGCCTCCTGATGTAAAATGGCTAGTTTTAAGCTCAAGTGCTTAAATCAGAGCTGAGAGGCTTAGAATAACAGTTACAAAGTAATCAGGCAAGTAACAGGCAGTAATAAATGCTGCAGATTAAATGCAACTGAACACTTTAAGAACATGCAGCAAAAAGCTAAATAGAGTAGGAATAAGCACACATACAGTAAAAACAGCTGAATAAAGTGCATTTATTAGTAAGGAAGGTGGGAAACAGAAGATAATAAGACACTAAGGATGAGCTTCACAGATGATCTCTCAGTGGTCTGTAGAATGAGCTGATGAGATGAGACTGGGAGGAGTGTCCAAAGTCAGATTTATAGTAGAGGCTGGCAACCCAAAAGCCACCATAGCCAAGCCCACCTACAACTCCAAAAAGAACAAAAAATTAAAACAAAACAAAACAAAATGCAATATAAGAGTAAGGATAAAAAAATGGAAGTAACTAAACCTTAAATGAATAACTCTAATCCAAATCACACGCAGACAGAGATTAACATTACTTAGGCAGAGAGCAAGTCACAGAGCACAACTAAAGATGCCACTAAATTTATTTATTATTTATTTATTTATTTATTTATTTATTAACTGGGAAAGTCTGAGTGGGTTCTATGTACCTATTTTCAGTGGAGGCCCGAGGAGAAAAGCTCCATAATTACTTAATAAATATTGCTTAACAAAAATTACTTAAATATAACTTAACAAAAAATAGTTATGGTTAAAAAACACAAGAAGATAACATTGTCAGTATAATACAGTACAGTATGAACATTTGGAATGCTGTATAAAACTGGATATGAATCTAGAGATAACTTACTTGATACTTGTAGTTAAATAAGGAGTGCTATTTCTTAGCTCCCCTGACAGGCAACAGTCTCATAACACTTTATAATCTGCAATGCCCATCTGCTAGCACACTCTCATACCTCATCATTTAGTATTCCCTGCACTCAGACTCAGTCTTCTGCATTGTGGCTACATATTTAGACTAGCATGTCAAACTTATACCAAACAACTTATCTCTCTCATCCTAAACACCACAGTGAGTGGCAAAGGTAATAATCCCATCAGTACAAGTAACAGTCAAGCTCTTGTAATATGGCAGGACTGTATCACAGTAGGTAAAGATTCTGTCTCTCAGATTCAGCATTCAGGATGTGGGATTCAACTTTGACTTTTGGTGACCGTCTATGTGGAATTTGCATATCCTTACCATGTGTTTGTGGGCTTTCTCTGAGTGTTCCAGTTTCCAGTCACCACCTGAAAACGTGCTGGTTAATTGATTACACTACACTGTAAAATATACATTGGACATACCCTTGCACTATTGTTTTCGGTTATGGCTGGAAAGTGTCCAAGAAGCAGTTGCTTACTTACCCACTTAAAAATAAATAAATAAGAACATAGATTTCTGTTGTGTTTAGTTCTATGTAATTTGCAAATACCATGATGCATTCAGTTCCAAAGCTTTGCCTTATCAAGTTGATTAATCTTATCTAGGACTTTAAGTGTATTTTCTATATATGTGATTTTATAGTAAATGTTTAATGCATTTTCATTATAAAGGTATGTACTGCATTTTGGTTCTCTCCCATTGCAAAAGAACTCATTAGAATAATATGCCATCATAATGTGCAGCCAGAGTACTTTGTGTGCACTATGTAGAGACTACAAATGCAAATTAGCAAACTACTCCTTAGCTGATCATACACAATTAAAAAATGCAAACTATGGGACCCTAGCCGTGGACAGACCAATGGTGTTGTGCTTGACAGTGCAGCATGTAGAAAAAATCCTATCAGTAATGGAGTTTTTGTGCTGCAGGCAACCATGTTACCTCCACAACATTTACCCACTCCTTTGTTACTGCAGGGCTCCTGCCAGTGGAGTCCACACAGCACCAGATCCCCATATAACCATATTATGTGACTGACCTTTGCACCTACATCATGCCTAATGACTGATTTTTTTTTTTTTTGTGAATCACAGTTAGGCTTACAAAGTATACCTTGCCACATATCATTTCCCTGTTGTGCTGTGACATGCGACATAGCTTTGTACAGCAGCTGTTGGTCTGGATATGAATAGACACCAGGATGTGTAGCACACTACTGTGTGTCATGCTCTCCTCTATGCAATTCATATAGTTGTAGATATGGGTTCCCTGCACTGCCATGAAGGACCACAATCCATGTCTGTCAATCTTAATTCTGAATGCTGACATACTAAACATGGTGCAGGGAGCTTGCAGACCACTGCACCCTAAGTTTATGAATATGAGATGCATTTGTAAAAGGCATTGCTCTCTGCGGTTCTTTACAGAAAAAGTACTTGCATAAACATTGTCTTCTGTTTAGTGGAAAAATAAAATGCATTACTCAAATTTATATATGTTGCATTTACAAGAAGGAGCAAGCAGGTGGGTTTTAACAAAAGCCAGAAGTAATTGTCTAGCTGAGTCCCAGATTTAGTCCGCAGACCATAATTTGACTAGGAAGAAAAGGAGAAAATGGCAGAGTATTAGGAAGCTTTGCAATGGAAGTGAATCCTTTAGTTAGCCTTCTGCTGTTTTCCTCATTAATCTGGTCTTTGAACTGGCATGAAACCTTTGATTTGATGTTCAGCCAACAAAAAGAAACAATAAGAAAGTTAAATATCTTTGCAGGCAGTTGTACTGTACTCAGTTTAATTTCAAAAGCATTAGGCAAGGTCATCTTTTTCAGTATAAAAATATCTATTTTTTGATAGCATCTGTAAAAACTAGAAAAAAAAAACTGTTGTCCATGAGTTCAGCTTATACAATATATGTTGTTGGTTTGCAGAACGCAGCATTCTACTGCCATAACATTGAACATGCATGCAGTCAGACCTGCCAGATATGTCCCTTTCTTGGTGGCTCAGCTGCCACAATGCTATTCCTACAGGGATGTGCAGGTACACATATGCATGTATGCAGCAGAGTGCATGTGACAGTTTTTCTCCTTATTTATTAGTTGAGAGGGAGAGCCAAGAACAGTATTAGTATTAAGTTCACTGTTTATGTTAATACATGTTTCGTTACATGTGCCCAAGATTTACATGTTTCATTACATGTGCCCAAGATTTACATGTTTCCTTACGTGTCCAAGATTTATTTATTATTTTATTTATTTTACATTTGTTAACCGGGGGTGTCTGACTGAGTCGAAAAGGCCCTTTTTCAGTAGAGGCCCGGGAAGAAAAGCTCCACATAGAAAAATTACAGATACATTTAGATATTTAGACATGATCAGTATACACACAAATTACAATAGATATGTTTTTACTGTGATATGCAGCACATCAACAGTTACAGTGGGGAGAGCAAACAAGAAAATATTAATTTAAAAATAAAGGTAATTAATAGATTTGTGGTTTACAGCTGAAATTTGGAACATAGGTGGAATACATACATAGTACACAGGTACAGTACATACATTGTACATTAGCCAGAGTTTGTGAGTAAGAGTGAAAACTATTATCAAGTACTCTAGGTTTAGTATGTGTACTTGGCGTCTTAGACAAAGTGGGAAACCAAACTGTGATTCAAGTGGAACACCACATTTAAAAATTCACTGTTAAACCTTTCAAGTATTTTTGCAGGGGGAAGGGGGCTTTACCCCTTGTGCCTCCTAACACAGGTGGTTATTCCTGCCATAACCCTGTTACTTATACGTAATAAAGTCAAAGTCAATCTGTCTCAGAGTATGAGAAATATTTGGGGGCAACATAATCTTAGATTTAGTACAGATCCTTCACATTTGCATTCAAGTTTTGCATTTTTGAGGACTGTAATCGCAATCTGTAGAATTTCAACAGGCAACCAATCTACATACTATATAGATAGGGTTGGCAATGTTATCTCTGAAAGAGCATCTTTGAACCTTATGTGTTGTCATTCTAAACCATGTAGTATTAATTTTATTTCTTAAAATCATGACATACAGCATAAACATATTGCTTAGTAGTACTTAATATTACTGCCAGCAATAATTTCTCAGGAGTCAGCTTGGCCTGAAACAATGACCTGGGCATGCCCTTCTAGGGTGTCTTTTGTCATGGGCTAACAGCAGCAGCACACTGGCCAGTCAAAGGTATGGAAAAAGTCTGATAATCCAGCTCCCTCTGACAGCTGCCCTTTGTCATCCTTTTTGCAGTGAAAGCTTGTCAATCATTTCCCACTGGAAATGCATTTGGTTATGTATCCTTCTCTGGTTAAAGGTATGGGTCGTCATTCATTGTGCATGTGGTTAGGGTCATTACTTATTCTTTGCATAGATGGAGCATCACCTATCGTAGCAATGGTTGGATGGCACCCAGAAAGGTAGTTATTGCTTCCATAACACTCATTAAGTGATGCTGCAAAACTTAGTTGTTGAGCACTTCTCAGCTGTTTTTCATGTTTTCTCTGCGTATCATGCTCAGTATAAAAGGTATGCATTAAAAGATCATTACTTGAAACAATGAAGCAAGAACATGTTTGTTAAATTCTGCAGTCTCTGGTCAGCAGTTCCTGTCTGTTTTCCAGTACCAAAACATCTCAATGACATTTTGCACATCTGTTGAAACTGCATATTGTATGCTATTCTGTACCATCTATCATTGTTTAATCTAGAATGCAGAGTTGTTTTCAAATGTAATGCATCTGTTGCAGTGATGATGACTACGTACATGAAATTTAAATAAGCAAAGACAAGACTATCTGTTTTGTTCTGAAGGGGCTTCTCACTGGGAATTATAGCTTTAGTAGCTTTCTTGAACACTTGAACAGATAACTCAGCTAGGTTGATGGTAAGATGCAAAGATTTCTACTAGGTCATTTTTCCCATGCCTGATATCCATCAAGCCATTCTCTGGTCAGGCTCAGCCCATTTGTTTCCCCTGTTATGATGACCACATACTCTGTACTATAAAGAGATGAGAAGCACCCATGGCATTTATTACAGGTAACTGGGTAACAACTGATGAGTACAGCACATCTACTTGATCACTACTTGTTTGTGAAATCGGCTTTTTATGTCAGTTGTAGCAATCCAAAAACACTACTACAAATACTAATGCAAGATAAGCTTGCATGCACTACTCTGACATCAGACAAATAGATAACCAGTTTTGTTGTACATATTTTAATGCTGTTATGCTCTAGTCTCATGCTAGAGTACACATGGCTGCAACCACAGAACAGTGTCAGAAAGATATAACACATTTAAAAGCTGTAATCCACTTCTCACTGGCAGAAAAAAAGCTTCAAACTTGAGGTGAATTTCTTGACCACCATTTCTCAAGCCATAATAAGTGAGTTATGATTGGTGACCTAATCATAATCCTCTATATCATACGTCATACAAATAAAACCTGCCATTTGTCTGTTGTTGCCAATGATACCCTCTCTCTTAGGTGAAAATGCTGAACAGTGGCCAGTGATTCATAACCAGCATAAACCATGTTTCCTATTGCCATTGCTTGAATTTCTTTACTTACCAGAACAAGGATAGGGTTTCTCTAGGATTTTAAGTCATAATTACATTATTTTTTGTCACTGATCTTGAAGCAGATGGACTGCAATTTTCTATACCATCCTGGAGGATGTGTAGTAAAACATAACTGATTCTGTAATTAAGCACTTGGGCTTCAGAACAGTTGTTTTACATTAGGAAGGTTTGTGGCAAGCACTGTGGTGGCAGGACAGGTAGCTTTCATCCTTCTAAGTTGGGAACTGCTGATTGAGAGCCCAGTGTCCAAGTGTATTAGTTCTGGTTTAGGCACTTGGGCTTCAGGCCAGTTATTTTACATTAAGAAGGTTCGTGGTCTGCACTCTTGTGGGAGAAGAGGCTGGACTCTGCCCTTCTGAGCTGGAAATTTTCTGGTTAAAGGTTTATAGTGCCTGAATATTTGAACTGTATCTTACTGAAATTGGTTCACCTTGTTTGCTCTAGCATAGACTAGATCCAGGCCTACTGAATCTAGCTTTGTTTATATGCTTGTTGTTTGTTTGCTTGTTATTTCCTGGAAGCTAATTCCACCTAATACAACTTCTCAGTGCTTCTGTGGATCACTAGTGATATCTGCATTGCTTACTGTACTTATTTCCTTGTTTCACTTGAAAGAAAGTTACTGTTTGTCATTTTGCATTTAGTTACTTGTAACACATTGCACTCAAGTTACCTGGCACTTGCTCACTAAAGCAATTATATAAGTCAGCACTAAAATTAAAAGCACTACACCCTCACTCCCCACTGGCCCTTGTTTTCAATTAAGGATTTCCCAATATTATTCTAGCATGTCCAAAGGTCAGTTGTCAATCTCCTCTCCGGTCCAGCTGGTGAATCTGGGAATCTTGAGGCAATGTTATAACTGCCTCATGTACACAGACAACCCTCTCCTCCTCCCACATAACACAAATACTTGAGAGATGCAGCTATTTAGCCAAACTGGAGGCTGAGCTCTCTCAACTCAGGACTGGCAAGACCAGACAGGAGGAGAAGGCAACTACACACACCACAAAACCAGCCTCACATAATGCTACCACTCCACTGAATCAAACACATAAACACACAAAGACATACTCGGAGGCTCTGAGTAAAATTTACCTAAACAGCAGAGGCCTCCAAAGCAGACACCCAAACAACTGCTACCTCAAGACACCCCACAAGCAACACATAAACCACAAAAGCAGTGTGCAAAGCAGTCACAGCCCTTAAGGCCAAATACAACACCAAACATACTTGTCATAGGTGACTCCATAGTCAGACACACTGATGTCCCACTCACCAGGCTGAACAAGGAGAGGGTCACAGTAAGCTGCCTATCGGGCGCTAGAATCCGCCACATAACACAAGCACTGGTCACTCCATGGCAAGTACAAATATGACACAGTCATTGTCCATGCTGGTGTGAACGACCTGAGACGTACCTCCCTGGACTACATGAAAAGAGACATAGAGGAGCTCTCTGATTATGTAGCCCAGGCAGGTATGACCCTAACCCTGAGCAGTATCCTTCCTTCACCAAGAATGATGCCACAATATAGAGACAAGATGATCAGCTTTAACAATTGGCTTAATGTCTGGTGTCATTCAAAGGGGATCCAGTGTCTGTCTGCCTGGGATGACATGCTTGACAAGCCATGCTGCTTCACAAGGGACGGCTTGCACCTGTCACCCCTGGGATTCCGGATATTGGCTAAGGCTCTTGCCACCCCCATAGTGCCTTTTTTAGGCAAGGCTTAAATTCTAAACCTACCACCCTAGAAAACAAAAATGGGAAGAAACTGAGGGTAATGCTGCTCAATGCCAGAAGTCTAAATCTCAAAATGCACGCACTCGAGGCCCTTCTCAGTATGGAGAACATCGATGTCTGTGCTGTAACTGAAACCTGGTTCAAGGCTCCTGAGAGCACCCCGGCACTATTAGGTTTTACCTCATATCATGCGTTCCGGCCCCAAAACCCGGACCACACCACAAAAGGAGGGGGTGTATCCATATTCATAAAGGATACTCACACCTCCAGGTTGGTGGCAACACACGAAGCTTCAGAAACCATCCAGGTGCAACTAACCATAGGCAAAACTGCTCTACAAATTGTAGCATGCTACAGGCCACCCTCTCAAACTCAGGAACCCCACACAGCCTTCCTGAAGACACTGGAGGGTATAAATGTATCTCCAAACACCATCATATTGGGTGACTTCAACTACCCGAATATAGACTGGGAACATTACTCAAGCCCTAACTTTCTAGCCCAACGGTTCCTGGAGTTCATAAATTCAAATGCCATGGAACAGCTAGTCACTGTTCCCACGAGAGGAGAAAATATACTAGATCTCATTGTCACAAACATGGGGACAAAATGCTCCACACTGGAAGTATATCCCTCATTGGTGAGATCTGATCATAAACTAATCTCACTGGAAATCCACATCCCGCCCCACCCCAAGCAAAAGACCATAGTGAAGAACTTCTCTAAAGCAAACTTCACACTACTCAAGACTGGTGTGGTATCCTTCAAGGCCCCTGAGCCAGAGGAAACCACAACCCAAGCTGCGGAAGCCCTTACAAATGCCTTCTATGAACACCTCCAGGACTGCATGGATAAGGCAATCCCAAATAAAACCAAGACTCTTTCCACAAAGGGCAAACGTCCAGTCTGGTGGACCCCAGCCATTAACAAACTTTACAATAAGAGGAGAAAGCTATTACATGATAGAACAAAATCCATAAAAGGGAAGTCACCCCTGATCATTATTAGTAAAAAAATACGAGCACTCATAAAATCAACTAAGGCCAATTTTGAGAGAAAAATTGCCATGGATTCAAAGGACAATCATAAGGCCTTTTTCAGCTATGTTAGGAACCTGGGTGGAAACTCCCAGATATGCTCAGAATTAGTCCAAAATGATACATAAATCACTGAACCCACAGACATTGCCAACATACTGGCAGACAGGTTCAGTGCAAACTTCACCCCCCTCTCCCCCTCTAAAGGAGAGATAACTATCCCAGCCGAGTGTACCCTCCCGGACATCTCAAATGCGCAGGTGAAAGCTGCTCTCTCTAAAGCTAAAAACACAGCATCAATGGGACCGGATGGTGTCCCCGGCTGTGTGCTACACGAGCTAAATGAGGAATTAAACCCGCACATAAGGCAGCTGTTTAATCTCAGCCTTACCACAGGATATGTGCCCAAGGAGTGGCGTACGGCAACTGTGGTCCCACTCCACAAAGGCGGTGCCTCTACGGACCCTGGTAATTACCGCCCCATAAGCTTAACAAGTCTAGTCTGCAAAGCTATGGAGAGGATCATAATGGAGCTCATAAACAAAGATATAGGGGAATTGCAGACATTGGACCCGACCCAGTTTGGCTTTGTCAAGGGAAGATCATGCCTTTTGAACTTGGTTGACTTCTTCGAAACAGTCACCAAGGCCATTGATGAGGAAAGGCAGTCCATACAGCCTACCTTGACCTTGCAAAGGCTTTCGACACAATACCCCACTCGGGTATTGTAGAAAAACTTACCAGCTTAAATGTAAACCCATATGTCACAAGATGGGTTGCAAACTGGCTTAAGGACAGAACCCACAGGGTTAGAGTTGCTGGCGCTGTGTCAGACTCCAAGCCGGTCACAAGTGGTGTCCCACAGGGCTCGGTCCTTGGCTCCCTATTGTTTGGCATCTACTTCTCAGAAGTACAGGCCAACATGGGAGGACTTTGGCTGACAAAGTTTGCAGACGACTGCAAACTGGGCCATAGTGGAAAGTGCATCGGACACGGATATCCTTCAGAAGGGACTCACGGAAACAGATAGCTGGTGCCAGAGCCATGGCCTGAAGTTAAACGCCAAAAATGTATAGTCATACCCTTCGGGAAAAACAAGGTAACCCCAAGCTACCATATAGGTGGCAATCCACTAAGCACAGAAGAGGTTATCAGGGACCTGGGGACCCAGGTTGACAGTGGCCTTTCTTTTGACACTCACATTGCTAAAGTGGTTAGAAAGACCTTCTACATTGCCCACCTGATCATGAAGGGATTCACATCCAGATCTAGTGAGGTCATTGTTCCCCTGTACTCTTCACTTATCAGACCAATGATCGAGTACAATGCCCCATTCGGGATGTATCTCACCCGACATCTGCAGCAATTGGAGAGACCCCAAAAGTTCCTCACCAAAAGGATAAAAGGACTCCAAAATCTGTCATATGCTGCCAGATTGAAGAAACTCCAGCTCTATTCAGTCGCATACCATCTGCTCAGAGGTGACATGTGCCTGACATACAAGGCCATGTCCAACCCGGAATTAATGGACATGTTCCACCTCAAAAAATCCAAATCCACCAAAACCACTAGAGCAAGCGACTTAAACCTTAGCACGGATATAAATAGGACATGCTGGAGGGATAGATTTATCACTCAGAGACTCCCTATGCTGTGGAATAAAATCCCGGTCCATGTGAGGCAGAGCACCTCGCTGACTCTGTTCAAGAGAAATCTAGACCTGTGGATGGGAGATCGTAGGTTTACCCCAGGAATCATCTCTGTGTCACTGCTGGACAGAGGCACAACAAACTAATGGGCACAGTATTTTTTCATATAAGGGGTGGCGTAAGCCACAATAATTTGGGCTAGGCTTATAAATGCCTTAGGGCAGATAGCCTAGTATAAACCTATGAACCTATGAACCTAAGCATTGCATTTTAACGTAATTGGCAAAGTTGAATCAAACTGTATGAACATGTAAGTTGATGACATTTTCCCAAATAGCATGCTTTGCAGGTCACTATCCATTTCATTTATAGCCATTCTGTAGCAATGCATTTAAAGGATAGAGCACTGCGCTGAGGTTCCACAGAAACTTACGGTCATAGATATGTATGAACTCAGTTGTGGAATATTTTCAGACCTTTGAAAAATCTATTTCTCTCTGCTTACTTAAGCTCATCATATTTTAGGTTTTGTAGAACTTTTCCAAGATGACACAGATGCTGTCACCCTTTGCTGTTGTCACAAGGATATTGCCTGTTTAGCATTTCATATTAGGAATCCTTTGGAATAAATGACAAATTGCTACTGCCAAATGGAAGATGGGGATATACATCGTTCAGAAAACCAACTGAATACTATGTAACAACCACTAATACATTTGTATCTTTACAAATTTCTTGAAAGACAACATTTCTGTTTGCAAGTATATTTGATGTGATTTATATTTGTGACTTCCTTCCATCTCGAGGAAAAAAAATCTTCAGGAATATGGCAAGGAATACAGGACTGTTTTTTGAAATGGGTTATTATTGACCTTGGAAACCCTGGGGATATGAACATTTGCTTTCATTTTCTTAAGTATCGCCATTTAGAGTTTCAGTCACTCTTCTTCAGTTTATATGGTAGACATTGCTTCCAGCTTTTATAGTCCCATTTTTAGTGATGGTCTAAGTGCATGAGGCTATATCCTGATAATTATGGATCTTTTAACTAGCTTTTGTATATTTAATTGTTCCCGTATCTTTGGCATAGATGTCTTAGGCATTTGCAAACAATTATAAGAGCTTCTGTGCCAGGGCAAACTTTTTAGTGTCTTTTACCACCTTCTCTGATTTCTTAAAAAAGAGAAAAAGTTAAATTAGTTTTGTATATCAACTCTTTTCAAAACAATGTTGTCCCATTTGTGTCACAGACATACAGATTCATTTTCACTACTTTATATTCATATGTCACCGACAGTTAATTTGTCTACTGTATACATGTTTTACCTCTATAAATTTTAGTAACATATCTGTCTTATCCACTGGTGCACATGAAAACAATTTCTCATATGTTTGCATGTTTGATTCATACAATGCAAATATAAGCATATTGGGTAATAAAATTCACTTTCTATATCTGACTCCATTTTGCGTTACACATATCCTGCATTCCCACATTATGTTGTATATAATGTCTCCCACATTTGGACTACCCAGAATCCTTCTGCCTTTAAGTCCCTTCTCCACTCTTATCTCTCCTCCACCTGGAAATGCTCCTGCTCCCACCCCTCCTAAACATCCCCTATACTCATCTTGCATTCAAAACTCTCCATCTCTTAAGCTCTAAGCTTTCCCCTACTGTTCTTCTCCAGCCTTGTCTCCTCCCTCTCACCCTAAAACCCTCTTCATCTCTTAAATATTCTGTGTAAAAAAAAAAAAAAAAAAAGTAACATCTCACTGATTGTTTTAACAAAAATTTTTCATTTTAATAATTTGTCTTAACTGCCAATATATTCCGTATGTACTTGGAGCTTTTTCTCCACATGATTGTATTAACTGCCAATATATTTTGTATGTACTTGGAGCTTTTCTCCACATAATTGTATTAAATGCCAATATATTTTTTATGTACTTGGAGCTTTTCTCCACATAATTGTATTAACTGCCAATATATTTTGTATGTACTTGGAGCTTTTCTCCCCTGGCCTCCATTGAAAAAGGGCTCACTATGGCCCAATGGACTTTCCCGGTTAACAAACTACAAATAAATAAATAAATAAATATCCTTATATCTAACTCCATGTTGAAAGTCCTTCTTGCATTCAACAATATGAACACTTTTGATCATTGCTTATTATACATGCTCTCTCTCTTTGGCATTAATTTTCTTTTTACCATTTCCACTTGTACGCTCTGTTGATATAGCCTTTCTTATGACATCTACTAAAACTTTCAATTTTTCTTTGGTTATATTTCATATTTTGCACTCCAAAAGTATGCTAGTTTTCTAAGAGAGTTAGTAAAAATTCTGTTAGCTTGCTATAACTTTTGCCAATCTTCTTATACAGAGTGCTGTGTTTAATGCTTGGTCAAGGGATAAATCGTCCTTATTGTGCAGTCGTTTTGCATAACTTTTGCCAATCTCCTTATACAGAGTGTTGTGTTTAATGCTTGGTCAAGGGATAAATCTTCCTTATTGTGCAGTCTTTTTGCATAACTTTTGCCAATCTCCTTATACAGAGTGCTGTGTTTAATGCTTGGTCAAGGGATAAATCTTCCTTATTGTGAAGTCTTTTTGCATAACTTTTGCCAATCTCCTTATACAGAGTGCTGTGTTTAATGCTTGGTCAAGGGATAAATCGTCCTTATTGTGCAGTCTTTTTGTATAACTTTTGCCAATCTCCTTATACAGAGTGCTGTGTTTAATGCTTGGTCAAGGGATAAATCGTCCTTATTGTGCAGTCTTTTTGCATAACTTTTGCCAAGCTCCTTATACAGAGTGCTGTGTTTAATGCTTGGTCAAGGGATAAATCTTCCTTATTGTGCAGTCTTTTTGCATAACTTTTGCCAATCTCCTTATACAGAGTGCTGTGTTTAATGCTTGGTCAAGGGATAAATCTTCCTTATTGTGCAGTCTTTTTGCATAACTTTTGCCAATCTCCTTATACAGAGTGCTGTGTTTAATGCTTGGTCAAAGGATAAATCTTCCTTATTGTGCAGTCTTTTTGCATAACTTTTGCCAATCTCCTTATACAGAGTGCTGTGTTTAATGCTTGGTCAAGGGATAAATCTTCCTTATTGTGCAGTCTTTTGGCATAACTTTTGCCAATCTCCTTATACAGAGTGCTATGTTTAATGCTTGGTCAAGGGATAAATCTTCCTTATTGTGCAGTCGTTTTGCATAACTTTTGCCAATCTCCTTATACAGAGTGCTGTGTTTAATGCTTGGTCAAGGGATAAATCGTCCTTATTGTGCAGTCTTGTTGCATAACTTTTGCCAATCTCCTTATACAGAGTGCTGTGTTTAATGCTTGGTCAAGGGATAAATCTTCCTTATTGTGCAGTCTTTTTGCATAACTTTTGCCAATCTCCTTATACAGAGTGCTGTGTTTAATGCTTGGTCAAGGGATAAATCGTCCTTATTGTGCAGTCTTGTTGCATAACTTTTGCCAATCTCCTTATACAGAGTGCTGTGTTTAATGCTTGGTCAAGGGATAAATCTTCCTTATTGTGCAGTCTTTTTGCATAACTTTTGCCAATCTCCTTATACAGAGTGCTGTGTTTAATGCTTGGTCAAGGGATAAATCTTCCTTATTGTGCAGCCTTTTTGCATGCTTGCATATTCTCACAACAAATGCCACATGTTTATTTCTTAGTACATCTGCCAATCTTTCTCCTAACTGGCAGTGCTTGGCTACTACATCTTGTTCCGCCAAACATTTAAATAAATTCATATTTTTTCAAGCTGGTTTGCAACTTAAGTCATTAGGAACCAGTGACCACCATATTTCATAGATTTTATACATTTTTAAACTAGTTTGCAATTTGTTATTAGGAGCCAGCATTCATAAATGTATTTTCATTACCCATATTAAATAGGAGATATTTTAAACCAGTAAATTACGAAGTTAATTCCAGCATAACAAATTGGAAAGGTCATCCTCCCTTTTTTTACTTTAACAGATAAGAAAATACAAAGGAGGACAACAGTTAGTGCTCTCCTTATGTGAGCCATGACTGCAAGATTTTCTTTCTTTTATTTATATATATATATATATATATATATATATATATATATATATATATATATATATATATATATATCCTTTGTTGCCCAGGTTAGTCCCAGTAAGGCTGTAGACTGTTTTCAGGGGAGATATGAGGTGGCATTTATACTATTAGGGGGAATTTGAGCAGAGCATCTTTTCAATACTTGCAATGGCTTCTTTTTCATCAACCTAGGCAGATAGAGACCTGTTTTAACATCTCATCTGGAGGTCAAATCACTGATGGACTGAACAATTTTACACAAGCTCTTTCTGTATTAAGTGAATATAATAGCAATCACTGTAATCTAGCTTCATATTTTCTTTTAATTTCTCCACATCTTTGTGTAAACATGTTTATATCCTTTCAAGTTTCAGCAGTTATGTGTTAGTATGCTTCATGTACTGTTTTGCACACCTCATTTAATTATTTTTTCTAGAAATTAAAATAATCTATATTTAATGAGGTATTTATAGCTCAAATACAACTACAAAGTGTCTACACTTTTTTAGAATGATTAATTTTTTCAGATTCATAGAGACATAGAATTTACAAAGCAGAGCCACGCCATGGGCCATAATTCGTTTGCCAATACCTACCTTTACAGGTCAACTCCTACCTTTAGAAGAGCAAATTAAGTCAGGTCCACGATCAACTTACGGGTGCCCATCTAATCATCAGGGTTTAGCTTAGCTGGTGCAACCAAACTGTGCAACAGTTTATACATTTGTAACAGCACTTCATTCAGCAGCACTACAAAATGTTTAGCTTTCAAAATGGCATGAACTACATGATTTATTTTCTTCATTCAGTATAACTTACCCAACCTTCCAGGGATATTAAAAGTATCAATTTATATAACATGCTCAGATATTAAATTGAACCCATGTTTATCTACATTTTTTGTTGCTGGTATTTAACTCATGTAATCATCAGTCTTCCATCCTGCTCAGCACTAATATTTATTTATTCTTGTTTGCTATACCGCATTTTTTCCTCACCCTTTTCAGCTAAAATCTGTTACCTTTTGAAACCTGAGATGGTTGTTTCACACATGAACCTGTCTTGATATATCATTAGTTTACTTTACATTTGCCCAGCATATTATGCTACCAGAACACCATAAAAGCACTGAGTCATGATTTTAACACATGTACTTTACTTATCTGCATTAGGATTTATTGTGGTGTTCCTATAGAGTCATGCTGTCACCCACATACACTTCATTCAGCATAAAACTAAAGATTCTGTGGTAAATTATTTGCACAAAATCTTACTTTTAATGTATTTTTCTTAAAAAGTAGCTCTTTTAGAAACAAATTACCTGGATATTTATATTACTCTACATTATTTGACTCTTACAAAATAAGATTCAGTTGATTTGAAATGGGATATCTGTCATTAGTCCTTGGAAATATGCCTCATCTCTAACCAGAAGTGTGGACATTATGGTGTTCATAGGTCCTGAGATACTGTTTAGCGTTTATTAAAATAGCTAAACATTTCCTAACACTATTTTAGAATGCAATATATATCCTACAAAAAAAAAAAAGTCAAAGCTGATAACAGTTCTCTTTTTTTAGGGAGAGGTGTTATCTGTGTTAATGCCAAAAGTCTAACCCATTGACTGATGGAGGTTGAGGGCTGGGACCCATTGTTTCTAACTCCATGATGCAGTACTGGGACTATGTGACAGATAATAATGGCATGTATTTAAAGGACTGAGCTCACTATATCTATGAATCAGGTAACACAATGACCAGCTGTCCTGCAAGGATGAGGATCTCTGGCAACCTACCCATTTCTTCAATCCTTTGCTCTACAGCCATTACAATTTGTGATATTATATTAAGGTCAGATCTTAAAAATAAAAGAACTAAACAGTTGTTCAGATATGATGAGATAGTGGACTGAAATGATAGAACTTCTAAATCTGAAGATCTACAGGGGCTGAATGGGGTAATTGTAGGAACATCAAAAAATCACTGACTTATGAGTGAATGTACATAACATTCACATTTGTCTCTATCTGAACTCCTTAAATTTCTCAATACTTGGTGTATATTTCATCATAAATTTCTCACATTTGCCCAGCTCAATACAGAGTAACTAGTTCTCTTCATACCGCTTAACTTTTCCTCATTTTTACAGAACACCTTTAATTTTACCTCACATTTTTACCCTGTCTCTTGTAAAATTTGTGATTTTTTTGGTAAATCATCAAGCTTTACAATCAGCCATCCAATAATACTAGACATTAAATTTTATGAGTCTTACTGCATAGTTATGTTATCTTTTTAAGTATATTACAGTAATATTTAAAAATTAGCACTGATTTGGGCCTTTTTCCCCAACCATTACTGTTGGTTTTGTTCAAAACTCTTGACAAAGAAGTCTAAGAGGTATGTTTATTGACAAGAAGAAGAAGATATCAAGTGTCAACTGATCCTCAGTAAGGCATTCAGACTGACAAGTCTAATATACATGCTTGTAAAAAAATGCTAAAAGTCAGGTACTGGTTAATATCTTACTCATTAAATCAGCACATCAGTGAGCGAGAAAGCCTTTGAAGAAGAATGATTTCAAATAAAGTAAGTGTAGAAGCACAAGACATTGTCACATGGACATGCACTGTTTTGTTTCCTGCTTTTCATTCGTATTTTGAAGTAACAATCAGTGTCAGTCACATTTGTAAATATGGAAAGCGATTTACTAGAAATTTGCAGCTGGATTTGGAATACTAGTTTTAATTTTAGAATGGGCATTTAACAGCTGACCGTTTTGATTTATGGTCATTATCTTTACTCTTTGCATATTACTTTGAAGCAACCCATTAAACAATCTCTTCTGATAACTGACTTACTTGTTAATATCCATTACATAATCTAGATGTAGTTGTTTGCAATTTATTCATGTATCTGTTGTCTATATGTCTGCATTTTATAAATGGAACTATTACATTGAGTGCCAGATATCTTATACATCCAAGGTACACCTAGAATACATGTTAAAGCATACCCTGCACTGAACACAAAAATGCAAAGATAAAGCAAACAAAAAAGTAAGTGTAGGTGTTTACTTTTAGCTCTTGTTTTATAAGCAATTATTAGCATGATTGTGGACTGCAGCTGACCTGTCACATTTTGAAAATGCTCTTGTCCAGTTATAATAATAAACAAGAAATAGGAGTCTTCCAGACAGAAAACCTTAATATAGTGCTGGTTCAACACAGGTAATTTACACACAAATCTTAGAGGTTAAGGTAATCACGGTGGTGTTTAGAAAGCATGAGCCACATACTAAACTGCTCGGATTTTTTAATAAACTGTCTTTGTTTTTATTCTAGCTGTCAAAAAAGTGTCCTGTTCAAGACTCAGCATCACAGAAAGGTATTTATTTATTTTAAATGTAGTCCTACACATGCATGAGAAATAAAGCTGTTGAGTCTTGCATTAATACATATTAATCCAACACAGAATAATAGATCAGCCTTACGACCATAGACCATCACTGCACAGCTGAAGGAGGACGAGCAGTGCGGAACCCCAATTTACTAATGGAACCTTCCAGCTGATATTCAGACTTACCCATCTTATTTTGGGAGATGTGTCCCACTTCAGTCAGAATGGATAGTTTTCTGGTTTGCAGTCAATGTCTGATCTCCCTACAACACAGAGCCAGGGACTAGTTTATTTCTTTGTTTAATTATTTAATTGTTATGCATGTTTTAATTTATTGGTGAAGGATAATTTAAGCATGGCATGAGTTACAGAGTACAGAACAAAAACTAAAACATTGCAAAATAATGAACTGGCAAAGAATACATACTTTATCAATTCAGCCATTTATTTTCAGTATTTTCCTTCTCCTTATATGAGAATACATGTTGTAAATAGACAACGGAATGTCCCATACCTTAGCTGTAAACTTAAGTCTTTCATTAGAATTCTTATATGTTTTTATATTTTTTAGGAAAGTTTTAAAGACACCTTCCCTTCAGCATGTCCTGGGTTATTATAGAATGTGTCCATCAGAGCTCCAGATGCTGCTTTCCTGACAGCATCCAGAGAAGGTGGTAGAGACACACAACTGGATGTTTGTGATCTGAAGAACCAGTGGCTTTACATCAACTGTATCCAGAATCGTGGACATCCTGAGCAGGTGGTAGGGTCGTACAACTGTATGTTTGTGATCTGAAGGACCAGTGGCTTTACATCAAGTGTATCCAGAATCATGGACATCCTGAGCAGGTGGTAGAGCCACACAACTTGACAGGGTCACACAACTGTATGTTTGTGATCTGAAGGACCAGTAGCTTTACATCAAGTGTATTCAGAATCATGGAGCTCCTCACCCTGTTCTAGAGAGGAAGCAAAGTTTGCTTGCAGAAAACAAAATATGTAAAATAATGTATGTGGTGATATAAGTAAAGGTAAACCTCTAAATAAATAACAAAGACCTATTAGTATGATCTAGAAAGACTATTAAGTTGATCATTTATCTTAGGGCAAAGTAACATAAATAAGAGACTAAAGCTACTCGCTAAGGAACAGCCAGGAAGATAACCCCACACTTTAGATTTAAGCTCACTATTAGAGACAACGATTTATCTAGGATAGCACCTGCAACATGGAATAAACTATCTCCAGATATTTAAAAAAAAAAGAACCAGCTAATTCCTTCAAAATAAAATTCAAGCAGCACCTGATGAATGAAGCTAAATGCAACTTCCTTGTTACTTGTTAATTCCAAGTGTAAGACACTATATTCATCTATTGCAACTGTAAGACTGTATATATTGCAAATGTGAATACATTTTTCATATGTGTAAATATTGTAAATATTGTTTAAGATGATTACTCTAAAGACTTTACAATTTAGGTAATTTTACACTTCAACTAATAATTTAACCAATTTGATTCTTATATTTTGTGTCTTCCCATCTCTTGCAACTTGGTATACTTTGTACCCAGGTTGTAGCTGGAAAGGGTCAGTGGACCAGTTCACTTATCTGATTGTAAAATTTACAATAAATCAATTAAATAAACAAATAAGAAAGCATGAAGTCTCATGTGTGAATAATGTTAAACAATCATTTCAGTGATTGACTTCCATAATAAAGCTATTTATTGCATTTGTTTACCGGGAAGGTCCACTGGGCCAAAAAGTGCTCATTTTCAGTGAAGGCCTGGGGAGAAAAGATCCACAGAGATATATATAATACATACAATTTGATAAGTCCTCAAATAGCAGTATAACAATTTAAACATTGTACCGAGACTTTGACAAAGAAAGATAAAAGGATTAAAAGGCAATGCACCTGAATAAATCTGACTACTGAATATAAAAGAAATTATTGAGACAGAAAGAGATAATGCAGCTGAATGTAACAAATCAATTGCCAATACATATACACAAGGGCCCAGAAGTGGATTATCTATCAAGGAATAAAAGTGAAGGATGGAGGAAGGAAAGGCATGAGTAGAGAAAGTTAAGAGGCAGAGTCAGATTTGGAAAAAGGGAGATACAAAGTCAGGTTATGGGTTGAGAGAAATTAGTCCATGAGCATTGCCACTGGGAGAAGAACCTTTAAATAATGAGGGATTAAACATCAGTATTAGACCACTCTGGCTAGAATAATTTGTTGAAAGTTATTAAAGTTTTGGCTTGGACACTGATGCCTCATCTAATGGTGCAGTGGTGAGTCTGATGCATGAGAAAACCACAGTTTGTATATAAGACAGAAGACTAATAAAAGATGAGAATACTTAAAGGAGAAAACAACACATGAAATACAGAGATCAGTGAAATGTTTAGGACATAGGAGGACAGCCAACTGATAAGTTGAAGGAGACATTCACTGACAGGAGAGCTGGCCCTGGCAGACGGTATCTACTTTTGCTACTGATGCCCCAGGTTTGGCCAATATTCCACCCATAGGATTGTTAACTGGAAGGAACAAAGTATACAGCTAACAGTAAATTCTGCAGTAATGATATGGGATGAGGCACTGTAGGGCTAAATTCTGGTGGATACCAGAGATGTCTCATCCCAAGGGCTCTTAATGTACCCTTTTTAAATTATTATTAGAGTTTTTAAATGCTTCCAGATAACAATGTTAGAAAATAAAAGTAATACACTAGTGATATGTACAGGGAATCCATATGTGCTGAAGATGGCTGGTTTAAAGATATGCCCAGAGACAGAGACCACATTAGAAAAACTCACTATGATAACTATATCATGGTCTTTCTTGCTTCTGAATTCTAACGTTTTATGGCAGTACCCAATGGAATGTGCAAGAAAGGCAGTTCTGCCCTTCACTGTAGGTAATTTAAGCTATAGTGCTTTGATCCAAGCATTACATGAGTAGTGAAAGTTCACCAGCAGTCTTGCAACAACATGGATCTCAACAGTAGTACCATTAAAACAAGAAGTGAGGCCCAGGATCCCTGTAACAACGTTCAACTCAATAGTAATAGTATCATTAAAATGAGTAGAGAGTTCCAGGATCCCTGTAACCGCATTCATCTCAATAGTAAAAGTACAATTAAAAATGAGAGGGTAGGTCCAGGATCCCTGAAACAACATTCTTCCCAACAGTAATATTACCATTAAAATGAGAAGAAATGTCCAGGTTCTCTGTAGCAATATTCATCTCAGCAACAACAGTAACATTAAAATGAGAATAGAGGCCCAGAATACTGTACACTTTCTGAATGGCATTAACTTCATTTCATATAGCTGGTTTATTCATTTACAAAAAAAATATTAACAACTGAATCAGAAAACAGTTCATGTAGCATCTCAGGCTTAAAAGTGATTACATACAGAATTATATGTCCCTAAATGCAGCCCTAGGTTACACACGAGAGATTATGTCTCTTAGCTTGCCTGAGAATGCCTTGAGATGGCACAAGATGAAATGGGGACTATGCTGAAGGAAAGGAAGGCTGGCCTACCCACTGAGCTTGTTACTTGTTATTTCCACAGCCCTCACAATGACAAGTTGTTTATAAAATGGGTGGATGAGTTATCAGCATGTCATGGCTCATTCTTTTTTGAATTACTTCAAGTCTTTTGTTTGTTTTGAACTTGCGGTGTAAGACAGTTTAAAAGAGATAGTTTAAAACATGTTAAATATTTGTAGAATCGTGTTTTAACTAGCCAGTCGACTGTGCTAAGGGTAATTATCTCTACTGAACAACAATGTACTTATGAGGGTCTATAACCCACTCAGTGAAGATCACTTTTTTGAACAGTCTGCACTTACATACTTCTTTTGTTAATGAATTTTACATTTGTTTACAGTATGCAGCTGCCAAAGCCTGTCTGTGGTCTGTTATGAAAAGTTACCACATCAAAACTGTGTTTGAGTCTAATTACAGTTTCAAGATGAAGTTGCTGAGACAGTACTAAAGGAACCTTAAAATATAAAGAGAGAACCACCTCCCTACCTTTCATTATACACTTTCTATGACCTAGAAGTGAAAGTCTTATTTATACTAATCTAAACTAACCAATAAACTAATATTATTACTAGTAGTTGTGCTAGAGGGTGATGCACTGTTTGAATTGTTTTCCATGGTCAGGTTAGAAGGGTAGAAAAAATGAGTCTTGCCAAAAACCTCTACTTTCTAAAAATGCTATCGCACATTTATATACCAGTATGTTGTTGGGTGTTTACAGAAACAATAACAATGTATATTTTATATATATTTATATATATATATATATATATATATATATATATATATATATATATATATATATATATATATATATATATATATATATATACACACACACACACACACACACACACACACACACACACACATATATATATATATATATATATATATATATATGCACACACACACACACATATATATATATATATATATATATATATATATACACACACACACCGACAGTCAGAACATCGACACTCACCTCAACGACACCAAAGCATCGACTGTTCAGAACATCGACATTTCAGGTAAGCGATCTTCCCCCTTACAGGACCCATGGTAGCACTTGTTTCTCTATTACGACGTTAAGGACAACGCAAATTGTAAACAGTCGCATAAACCTTACGCGTTGCAACAGGGAAACAAGTGTTACCATGGGTCCTGTAAGGGGGAAGATCGCTTACCTGAAATGTCGATGTTCTGAACAGTCAATGCTTTGGTGTCGATGAGGTGAGTGTCGATTTTCTGACTGTCGGTGTATTCATAGGAACCCATATATATATATATATATATATATATATATATATATATATATATATATATATATATATATATATATATATATAGATAGATATTAATGCATTAAATTTCCAAGGATTATCAAAAATGTGCATGTTTTATTTCTTGATAAAACAAAATGGAGTAAGGACTGTTTATTACCCAAATAAATACATCAAAATAATTTATTGAATTAAAGGA